>NW_012105464.1:2251325-2291711 GCF_000951045.1 Mandrillus leucophaeus
GATCCGCCCGCCTAGGCCTCCCAAAGTACTGGGGTTACAGGCGTGAGCCACTGTGCCCAGCTGAAACATAGGACCTTAAAAGTGCCTTAGTGCCTAATTTCCTACCATTCTCCATACTAGATTAAATAACTGATTATACTGTAATAATACCAATATCTATAAAGGGGGTTTCTTTTATTCATATTAAAACTAACCAACTCTTTTAAAACCTAACAGAAAACTTGTCTAGTTTCCTAGTTTTCTTGTAATTTGGGTAGAAAAAATGCTTCTTAGAGGATCCATTTTAGCACAGAATTGATTTCATTTATATCTTCAAATGATTAGAGCAATATTGTGTGCTATGTGTCTAGTCTTTCACTGGTTACTATGGGGAAAATTTCAGGTGACACTAATGAATCTTTCAAGTTTCAGGAAGCTGAACAGGGATACAACCAACTGGTGAAGTATCCTGGAAATAATGAATAGAGAGACCATACTATCAGAAAAAAAGACAAATTGTTGTTACTGTCATTAAACATAGGGCTTTTTAAAAAGCCCCCTTTTTATTGCATACAAATATCTAATTTATCTTGTGTACTTTCAAAAAGAAGGACATTTTTAACAAAATTTGCTTTGGAACTACAGAATTGAGACAGAAGGGCTGTTATCAACATATAATCGTTACTGGCGCTATATAATTCAAGATATGTAAAGATTTGGCAGGAGAATTTGGGGGATCTTCCAAAAGTAATTGTGTAGTATTTCTGAACACAGAAAAGGAAGTGTTTTGGATGGCATTAGATTCCAACACGTTTCTCAAGCAGTTAAGTGCACTGAGGATTCCATCTGTGGTTTTTGTCCACCATTGGCTTCTCTTCAACATCTGTCTGTGGATCAGAGAGGGAAATGTGGGCCACAAGTTGGGCAAAAATGGACCAGGGAGTTTTTATTCTTTCGATTATTGTGGTTATTATTGTTGGGTCAAATTTCAAATTATTTTCGTTGATAGGGAGAAAATAATTTTGCTTGCTTGGGTTTATCGGCTTATAGGTGGAAATTTAAAATATGGGCTTAACAAATCCTTGCAGAAATCTGGACATTCTCCTCTCTACTCATCTTTTATACAGCAGTGCAACAGAGATATTGGAATCTCATAGCTACTAAGATTCTGTGAACATAATTCACAGAATGCTTCCCTGAGGGGATGTCCACTCAAGTGACACTTTATGTCTCTTTCTCTTCGACATCTGTAACTCATTTATGAGGATAAATCCGTATTGTGGACTAAGTATGCTCCAGGTGCTTCTTTTACTGAAGTGGCTAATGTATTAAAGCAAGACCACCTTCCTAGCAAGAGAGCAACCATTTGTGTTTTTGTTTTTGTCTATTTTCGGTCTGGGATATATAAGTTGGCATGTGCCTCTGCTAGAGGAGGCAGATACTGAGTTTTAGCTTCTGGATACATGTGTTTTCAATAATTCTATAAAGGTCATTCTGTAATCCTCTCTGGCTTGAGGGTTTTGCACAATTTTTCTAACGACAAATTGAAATTTTAAATATATTTGAGACCCATTGCATTGTTGATTGTTGTGGACATTTTATTGCCAAAGAATGCTCCTGAGTGAAGAGACACATATTTGTGTAATTTCTAATCCCATGTTCATTGGGCTTTACTCGACAATACTCAAAAGATTTCTCAATGACCCCCAAACTTTTCCTTTTTAAAAAACCAATTCTGTAATTTTTCCTTTTACTGCTTCTTATATTTTTCTGTATTAACTCCCTTGCTGTTTTCATATTTTCTGATCTTGATCTTGTATTTGGACCAGTAACACCCATATCTCCTCCAACTTTCTTAGGAAAATATCTAGGTTTTTTTTTGGAACAAGGAGCTTATATAATTCTGTGTGAGGAACTCTTTAAGAGAAAGGATATAATATTATCATAATCCACCAGAGCCTTAGAAGAGGCCTGTGCAAATGAAGAGTTCCGAAGATTGAGCTTAATTAGCTTCATGGTAAATCTGCCCTCAACTGTTCATTTACCCCAGACCTGATTATCCTTTCCATTGAGTTCTCATTATATATTCATTAGAGAGCGACGAACAGAGCTTATGCTGCTAAGCATAAGCTTAACATTTATTCAGCACACCATTTTCACTTCCTACAAGGAAACCAGTTGTGCAAAGAAGCAGCAGTGGACTTGGCAGAAATTCTGAGACTTAGTTCTTAACTATGTAAATCTGTCTATGGATAAAATTGGAGCTAGATAGGATTATAAACTAGGCAGGCAATGCAACCTTCACTTTGAGCAATGCAACTTTTACTTTAAAAGAGAGGGAGCAGAAGAAAGAGAGGCATGGATGGAGCTGACAAACAGCAAAGCGGTATATTTCTTATTGTGAAAAAGAATACTTAAATTTAAAGGAATTTCGGAAGCTGTTGACAATAGTGAGCTAACAGATATATTAAATTTTTGGTATAATTAGTTGATGTTCAATGTGTCTATTCCTACTACTGGAGAAACAATGCGAATTGATAGACTTCAGCCTTTGAAATTAAATAGACCTCAATATAAACCCTGGCTCTGACACTTAATAGCTGTGAGATTCTAATATCTCTGTTGCACTGCTGAATAAAGTATGAATAGGAGAATGTCCAGCTTGCTGTAAGGGTTTGTTATGATGTGTGTGTGTGTGTGTGTACATATATGATACTGAATGATCAGCAGTTATAGCATTATTAGTATGAAACAATCAATGTGTATGTATATATACCTGTGTACACATATATGATGGGTATATAATATGTACATATAAATGATGTAATGGGCATTAAATAAAAATTATAGATTAAATGTTTATAAATATCCGTATTTAAGACAGAACAATAAACCTGTCAAATGATTTCCAGTGTAATGTACTTTATTATTATTATTATTTGGAGAGTGTCTTGCTCTGTCACCCAGACTGGAGTGTAGTAGTGTGATCTTGGCTCACTGCAGCCTCCACCTCCCTGGTTCAAGCAATCCTCTGACCTCAGCCTTCAGAGTATTTGGGCCTACAGGTATGAGCTATCACTCCTGGATAACCTTTGTATTTTTTTAGACACGATTTAGCCATGTTTTCCAGGTGCATCTCATGCTCCTGGGCTCAAGTGATCCGCCTGCCTCATCCTCCCAAAGTGCTGAGATTACAAGCATGAACCACCACACCCAGTCAGTCTTCTATTTGTTTAAAAAATTTCATTAAGTATTTTGCTTTTATTATAATTGTAGCAATAATTTTATGGATTAATGAATGCATTTTTCTTTTTATTTTTGCATTGCAGCTTGAATCAAGGAGCCATATCCCCTTACCTGCCTCTCTCTCAAAGTTGCATTCTAGCAACTGTAATTTCAACTAACGTTCTTATTAAATAACTTGTTTTAGGGACAAAAATTAATCAAAGTGCTAATGGCTTTTCCATTCTCATAAACATTATTCTGTTAAAGTTATGAACCATCTTGAGTTCTAAGAATAAAGTGAGTTGGGGTGTCTGAGATTTTAAAAGATTATTTATTGGAATTCTAGATAGTGCTCGTATTTGATAGCACCAGTATTTGAAAAGAAAGAGAAATCTACATAATTATTAAGGAGTAAGTTGGAAAACCCATATCAGAAATCCGGTATCACTAAGAGCCTAGTTCGTTGATTTTCACACTTCATCTTGGGGTTTATAGTGAGATGTGAAATCAATTTCTAAGTCCTGATCAGCATCTTAAAATGGAATGGAATTAAGCAGAATAGAACAAAACAGAATAAAAAGTAGGAACAGTGCGTTAAATGAGCAGTTCTACAGAATATTATCTCCCCATCCCTGATCATTCACTAAAGAGATAATGTATTAAGCAAGAGCATAAAACTGGACAATTCTAAGTAATAAACTAGCCCTCTGACATATTGTAAAGTTTATTTAGTTCTACTAAAATAAATTTATATATATAATATTGTTTTCTAATTGAGCAATACTTTACACAAAACAAAGTGAAAATATTTTAATTATACAGTTCAATAAGTTTTCACAAATATATGCATCCATTTAACAACTACCTCTATTAAGATAAAGGTTTCTGTCATTTCGGAATGTTCCCCTGTACCTCTATCTAGACACTCCTTGAACCCATGTAGATACACTCACTGTTTATATTTGTCAACATCCTTTAGTGTTTCCCCTTAAGCTACTTCATGTGAATGGAAACATTAAAATTTGTACGTGTTTGAGCCTGGGTTCTTTTACTCAACATGCTTTTGAAGCATTTTTCACATTGATTTGAATATTACAGGTTCATCATTTTTATTTCTTTTCACTAGTGAATTGAATACACTACTAAATATTTATAATACTGATAAATATTTGGATTGTCTCTATGTTTTGGCAACTATGAGAAAAACTGTGGTAAATATTTTTACGCACATCTTAGAAAGAATATATGTTCTATTTTTGGTTACATACCTATTAATAGAATCACTGATTCACAGGATAAGGTACATAGTAACTTTATTTTTTAAAAACTCCCAAACTGTTTTCCAAAGTGGAGGTATCCTTTTACATTCTTCCCCAGCAATGTTTTTATCAGTCTACAATTCAGCTAAAAAAGTGTGAAATAGTAAATCTTACTGATTTTAATCTGAGTTTTCTTACTGACTATTGACTTTTGAGAACCTTTCAGTTGCTAAATGACCATCTCTATATCTTATTTAGAGAAATGGTGACTGGAAACCATTGCCCATATCAGATGTTTGTTATTCTTGTCATAGGAGTTATTTATATGTTATGCTTATAAGTTCTTTGTCTTGTGAAATAAAATATTTTCCCCAGTTTTGGCTTGCTTTTTAATTTCCTTAACAATATTTTTAATAAACAGAGCTTTTAAGTACTTTTAATAAAATGCAGACTATTTTCTCTTATGATCAGTGGCTTCTGCAGCCTAAGAACTTTTTGCTAATTTCAAGGTCGTGAGCGTATTCTCCTCTGTTTTTTCAAGAAGGTTTATGATTATAGCTTGTGTATTTAGATTTGTGATTCAACACAAATATATTTCTATATGACGAAAGAAGCAGTGTGGGTTTATTTTTCTTACGGGTATCCAATTGCCTTAGCACCATTTGTTGAAAAGATTATCTTTTCCCTCATTGAATTGTTTGGCATTGTTGTCAAAAATTAATTGACCATAACTGTAGAGATATACTTCTGGACTCCAATTCTGTATTTTATTGACTTGTATGTTTATTCTTAAGCTAGTATCACATTGTCTTTATTATGCTAGCTTTACAGTAAGTCGTGAAATCAAATCTTCCATATTTAAACTGGTCATTCAAGATTGGTTGATTATATGTCTTTTGTATTTCCATAGACATTTTAGAATCAGCTTGTAAATTAGTGTCCCCCAAAAGAAGTTAGCCAATGTTTTTATTAGAATTGTGTTGACTCCATAGGTTCATTTGATAAGAACGGGCATCTTAATCTTGAATCTACCAATCCATTAACGTGGTATGTCACTTATTTACATTTTGTTGCTTTCAGTGTAGAGGTCTTTTGCACTTTTGTTAATTTTATTTCTATGACTTTCATGCTTTGCTGCTGATAAAAATGCTATTGTTTCAACTTTTGGTTTTGCTAGTATATGAAAATAAATTTTTTTGATATTGAGTATATATCCTCTGACTGTGCCAAATTCACTCATTAGTTCTAGATTCCTTAATATTTTCTCTCCCCATAATTATGTCATTTGTAAATAAAGATTGTTTTACAATTATTTACCCCCAAGGTAATTTAACTCTTTTATTATACTTTAAGTACTAGGATACATGTGCAGAATGTGCAGGTTTGTTACACAGGTATACACGTGCCATGGTGGTTTGCTGCACCCATCAATCCGTCATCTACATTAGATATTTCTCCTAATGCTATCCCTCCCCTTAGTTCTTAAAGAGTTGAATAAAATTTATCGGTGAAGCCATAGCTTCCTGGGAGTTTCTTTGCTGGGAGACTGCTTTTATGGCTTTGATTTCATTATTTGTTATTGGTCTGTTCAGGTTTTGGATTTCTTCATAGTTCAATCTTAGTATATTGTATATGTCTAAGAATGCATTCATTTCTTGGAGGTTTTCCAATTTGTTGACATAGAGTTTCTCATAGGAGCCTCTAATGAGCCTTTGAATTTGTGTTATTGGTTGTAACGTCTCCTTATTCATCTCTGACTTTATGCATTTGGGTCTTCCCTCTCTTTTACTTAGTCTGGCTAAAAGTTTGTTAATTTTGATTATTTTTTCAAAATTCCAGCTCTTGTCTTCATTAATTGTTTTTATTGTTTTCTTCATTTCAATTTCATTTATTTCTGCTGTCATCTTTATTATTTCTTATCTACTACTAATTCTGGATTTGGTTTGCTTTTGCTTTTCTATTTCTTTAGGATATGTTGTTAGGTTGCTCACTTGATGTTTTTCCTTTTTTTCGTTTTGGGCACATATAGCTGTTAACTTCCCTCTTAGTTCTGCTTTTGCTGTATCCCATAGGTTTTAATATTTTGTGCTCCATTATCATTTGTTTCAAAAAATTTTTCCATTTTCTTCCTAATCTTTTCATTGACTAACTGGTTATTCAGGAACACATTGTTTAATTTTCATGTGTTTATACAGTTTCCAATATTCCTCTTATTTTTTATTTCTAGCTTCATTCTATTGTGGTCAGAAAAGATACTTGGTTGGTGTTTTAAATTTTTTTAATGTTTTAAAACTTGCTTTGTGGCTTTAAATATAGTCTATCCTTTAGAATGATCCACGTGCTGAAGATAAGAATTTGCATTCTGCAGCCAAAGAAATGTTCCATAAATATCAATTATGTCCATATTGTCTATAGTGCAGATTAAACCCGATGTTTCTTTGTTGATTTTCTCTCTGGATGATATGTCCAATGCTGAAAGTTGAGTGTTGAAGTTTCTGGCTATTATTGTATTGGGATCTATCTCTTTCTTTAGCTCTAATATTTGCTTTGTATACCTGGGTGTTCCAGTGTCAGGTGCATATATATTTTTACAATAGTTATAGCCTCTGGCTAAACTGACCCCTTTATCTTATATAGTGACCTTCTTTGTCTCTTCTTATAGTTTTTGTCTTGAAATCTATTTTGTCTGATATAAATATAGTGAAACTTGCTCTTTTTTATTTCCATTAGCATGGAATATACATATAATTTTATTTTGATGGGTACATAGAAGATGTATATATTTATGGAGTACATGAGATGTTTTGATAGAGGCATGCAATGTGAAATAAGCATGCCATAGAGAAAGGGGTATCATGGAAAAAGGGATGGCTACATCCCCTCGAGAATCTATCCTTTGAGTTACAAACAATCTGATATAGTTTGCTTCTGTGTTCCCACTCAAATCTCATGTCAAATTGTAATTCCCAGTGTTGGGGGAGGGACCTGGTGGGAGGTAATTGGATCACGGCAGCAGATTTCCCCCTTGCTGTTCTCGTGATATTGAGTCAGTTCTCACAAGATCTGGTTGTTTAAAAGTATGCGCACTTCCACCTTTGGTCTTTCTTTCCTGCTCCACCATGGTAAGATGTGCTTGCTTCTCCTTCGCCCTTCTGCCATGATTGTAAATTTCCCGAGGCCTCCCAGCCATGCCTTCTGTACAGCCTGTGAAACTGTGAGGAAACTAAGCCTCTTTCCTTTATAAATTACCCAGTGTCAGGTATCACTGGGGTTGTGGGAGGGGGGAGCAAGCACTCGCTTATCTGCCCAGGCTGATATCTCACTGGGTTATGTGCCCCCTGAATCCACTGGCTCTGAGCCCAGCACGGTACTAGGACTTGCCTAGAAGTTGCAGACCTTGTGGCCTAGGCAGCCTTTCTAGTTTATTTAGAGCCCTAGAGTACATTAGCCTGCAATGACAAGGCTGCTGAAACTCAAGTTCCAACTGCTGGGATAGATAATTCTCCTCTGGCTGGGGCTAGTCTATATGCTCCCTCCATGGGTGCTGCTGAGTTCTGCCCTGTGTCCCCATAATCACTGTGCTCTCCCTCCCCCAACTCACAGATTCTTTCTCTGTGCCACATGGGCCACTGCCAGAGGATTGGGGAGCAGTGTTGTTAGCAATTCAAACTGTCTCTTCTACCCTCTTCAGTGTCTCTTTTAGTGATATGAAGTTGTTAAAACCAGGTACTATGATTGCTCACCTGATTTATGAAGGTGGTTTTTGTATAGATAGTTTTCAAATTTGGTTTTCCTGCAGGGAGAATAATTGATGGAGACTTCTATTCAATTATTCTTCTCCTGCCCCCTCCAATTTTATTCTTTTTTGTGGCTGAATTGTATTCCATTGTGTATATATAACACATTTCCTTTATCCATTCATCAGTTGCTGAACATTTAGGTTGATTTCATATTTTTACTACTGTAAATAGTGCTTCAATAAACATATGAGTTCAGATTTCCCTTTCATGTATTGATTTCTTTCCCTTTGGTTAGATACCCAGTAGTCAAATTGCTGGACCAAATGATAATTCTATTTTTAGTTTTTGGAGAAATCTCCAGCTGTTTTCCATAGTGGCTGTACTAGTTTACTTTCTCACCAACAATGTATAAGAGTTCCCTTTTCTCTGCATTCTCACCAACATCTATATTTTTTTCTTTTTGATAATACCCATTCTGACTGGGGTAAGATGATATCTCATTGTAGTTTTGATTTGCATTTCTCTGATGATTACTGATTTTGAGAATTTTTTCATATATCTGTTGACCATTTGTATATCTTCTTTTGAGAAATGTCTATTCATGTTCTTTGACCAAGTTTTAATGGAATTACTTGGTATTTCCTATTGAGTTGTTTGAGGTCTTTGTATATTCTGGAAAATAGTCCCCTATCAGATGAATCATTTGCAAATATTTTCTCCCATTCAACAGGTTGTCTTCAATCTGCTGATTATTTCTTTTAGCATTCAGAAGGTTTTTAGTTTAATTAAACACATTTATCTATTTCGGTTTGTGTTGCATGTGCTTTTGAGATCTTGTCATACATTATTTGCCTAGACAACACCCAGGAGAGTTTTCTCTAGGTTTTCTTCCAATATTTTAAAAGTTTTGGACCTTACCTTTATGTCTTTGATCTATTTTTACTTGATTTTTATATATGATGAGAAATAAGGGTCACGTTTTATTCTGCATGTGGTGATCCAATTTCACAAGTACCATTTCTTAAATAGAATGCCCTTTTCCAAATGTAAGTTCTTATCAGCTTTGTGAAAGATCAATTGTCTATAAATATGTGCTTTATGTCTGGAGTCTCTATTCTGTTCCATTAGTTTGGTCCATTGGTCTATGTGTCTATTTTTATACCAATACCATGTTCTTTTGGTTCCTACAGCCTTGTAATACATTTTGAAATCAGGTAACATGATGCCTCCAGATTTGTTCTTTTTGGTCAGGATTCCTTTGAATTTTTTGCTCTTTTTTTCTGTATAAATTTTAGGATTTTTTTTTCTAACTCTGTAAAATAATGTGGTATTGGTATTTGTATGGGATTGCATTGAATCTTTAGATTGTTTTGGGCAATGTCACAATTTTAATATTAATTATTCTGATCCATGAGTATGGGATGTTTTTCCATTTGTTTGTGCGATCCTCAATTTCTATCATCAGCATTTTTTGATTTATCTTGTAGAGCTCTTTCAGCTTCTTGTTGAAATACATTCCTAGGTATTTTTTTGTGTGTGTGGTCATTGTAAATGCAATTGCCTTCTTGATTTCTTTCTTGGTTGGATCATTATTGATGTATGAAAATGCTACTAATTTCTGTATATTGATTTTGTATCCAGAAACTTTACTGAATTCATTTATAAATCAAATAGTTTTTTGGTAGAGTCTTTAGGTTTTCCTAGATATAAGACCATGTTAGCAAAGAGGGACAATTTGACTTTTACTTTTACAATTTAGAGGTTTTTTTATTTCTTTCAATTGCCTGATTGCTCTAAGACTTCCAGTAGTATGTTGATTAGGAGTGGTAAAAGTGGGCATCTTTGTCTTGTTCCAGAAGAAGAAAGGCCTTCAACTTTTCCCCCTTCAGTATGCTGTTAGTTGTGTGTTTGCCATATATGACCTTTGTTGATATATATTTCTTCTTTGCTTAGCTTGTTGAGAGTTTTTATCATGAAGTGATGTTGAATTTTATCAAATGTTTTTCTGCATCTACTGAGATGATCATATGGTTTTTGTTTATATCATCTTCAATTGCTTTCATCAATGTTTTGTCGTTTTTCATGCAGAGGTCTTCCACCTCCTTGATTAAATGTATTACTAGGTATTTTGGGTTTTTTTGTAGCTATTGTAAATAGAATGTCCTTCTTAATTTCATCATAAGCTAGTTATTTGTTCATATATAAACTATTGGTTTTGGTATGTTGATTTTCTATCCTGCAACTTTACTGAATTTGTTTACCAGTTCTAAGAGTTTTTGGTAGAGTCTTAAGACTATATATATATATATATAAAAAACATCATCTGCAAACTGGGACAATTTGATTATCTGCTTTCTAATTGAATGTCCTTTGTTTCTTTCTTTTGTATAATGGCTCTGGCTACAACTTCCAGTTCTGTGATGAATAAGTGTGGTGAGAGTAGGCATCTTTGTCTTGTTCCAGGTCTTAGAGGAGAAGCTTTCAGCTTTTCCCTGTTCAATGTGATGTTAACTATGGGCTTGACACATATGGAAAGCTTTTTACTTTGTTGAGATGCTTTTCTTCTATACCTAATTTATCATGAAGGATTGTTAAATTTTATCAGATTTTTTTCTCCATATATTGAAATGATCATATGGTTTTTGTCTTTCATTCCGTCGATGTGCTGCATCAAGTTTATTGATTTGCATATGCTGAACAATCCTTGCATTCCAGGGATGAATCCCACTTGATTATGGTGTATTTGCTAACTGTCATAACAGCTTTGAGTATGGACATAAGCCGGAAGTGGAGAACCTATTTCTTAAATGTTCCTAACAGGTTCATAGATGCTGATCCTTCATAGAGCCTGCAGTGAATGCAGTAGTATGCCATCTATTCCTATCCTTCAGGATTGAGATACTCACATCCATGGCTGTCAGGAGTGACTGTAGCTACAAACATATGAGTCCTTTCTCCAAAATTTCCTTCAGCCACAGGAAAACCTCTCATCCAAGGTCATTCCCCCTCCCCAGTGGCAACACACATTCAGTGGATGGTCACTGCAGGGATAAGAAGGTAAGTCTCGTTCCCTCAATTTGAGATATCCTTGAAGGCAATGGTAGCTTGGGCACTCTGTATGGGATCAGTCAAGGCCTCTGTTGCAAGAGCATCATAGTTCAGCCTTTTTTCTCTGCTTTATATCCTGCTTCCTTCATTCCTTACAGATATTATGCTTGAGAACATTCTTGGCATGCAAAAATCCACCTCAAAGTCTGTTTCCCAGAGAATCAAGTCTCGATAGTTGGTGCCATGACTGATCTCAAGAAGATGTGAAAATAAGACTTGGCAGTGGATCACCTGCCGGTCAGCTGGCAATGAAGACTACTTCACTAGTGGTACTTGGAGTACTGATAGCTTCTGACACAATGTAGCAGCATGACTGTTGCAATCTTATCAACAGTAAAAAGAGATAAAATGGTGGAAGGGAATGTACTACAACACAGATCCCCAAACCCCAGGACTTGGACCAGTACCGGTCTGTGGTCAGTTACACACCAGTTTGCACAGCAGGAGGTGAGCGATCGACAAGAGAGCATTACTGCCTGAGCTCAGCCTCCTATCAGATCAGTGGCAGTATTAGATTCTCGTAGGAACATGAACCCTATTGTGTAGTGTGCATGCAAAGGATTTAGGCTGTTCTCTTCTTTTGATAATCTAACTAATTCCTGATGTAATGCCTGATGATCTGAAGTGGAACAGTTTCATCCTGAAACCATCCCCACCATTCCTCCTACCCCTTCTGTCATCCAGTCAGTCTGTGGAAAAATTATCTTCCACGAAATTTGTCCCTGGTCCAAAATGATTGGGGACTTCCATACTAGAAGATGTAATACATCAGATTTTGAGAAGTTCTGCAGAAGTAATAATTATATCAGCACTATGAAACTAGATGGTTGTTAACCAATGCACTGGTGAAAATCAAAGACAAGCTGAGTAAGGATCACCAATTTAAGGTAGCAACTGAGTACTTCTTTACCAACATATGAATATACTCTCACTCTTACAAAAAACCCTGAGAATCACATAAGAACATAATTAGGAGTAGCAGAACACAAGAAAAGGCTAAATTCTCAACCAGCAAATCTGCTATACTAGTACCCAGATGGGAAGGAGTAAGAGCCTGAGACTTGAGATGGGAACAATCTAGGTTAATTTACTTGACATTCTTGAGTCTACAGATTTCCCTAAACTTTTTGGGCTTGCAGACGTGAATTCTCTCAGCAAATTCTCATTGCCACCTTGTGCCCCCACTTTCTGCCTTGCTTTTAACATAAGCCTTTTTCAGGATATATTCCAACTCCTTTTTAATCTCCAGCAAACAACTAAGTCTCAGTCAAAACCTAATTCAGCAGGAAGAGTACTGGATATGCTAATAGGGGAAAGAAACTGTGATGTAAAAAAGTCTTAGTACCTAGTAAACATTTTCCAGAAGAAACTGGGAGAGTACCCATGACTGCAGAATGGTACACTATATAAGGCTGGGAGATCCACCAGCAGGCTATATTCCATTAGAAAATTCAGTGGATACTCCATTTGCTAAGTGCTGAGACATATGTTGGTGCAAATGGATATCAAGTGACCATGTATCCATAATTGGTTAAATTATACTGCTTCTGTCAGACCCACAAAGTCGTAAGGCTAAGCAGGTCTAGGAGCATTCTACAATAAATGGAAGTGGTGCATGAAGGATTGGGCATGAGCAGAGATGAATACACAAGTAAACTGCCCAACAAGGTGGCCTATCTTCCACTGTTTTATGAGCATCTCTTCCTCATTTCATACTGATGGCAGCATACAAGAGGCCCCTTATGACTAGCTATTACAAGAAGAGTCAGGGAGAGTAAAGTTTATAGATGAGTGTATAGGGGAATTTATTTTCTATATTCAACAAAGAAAATGTTTGTGACCTAATGTGTGGGGCTTTTTCTCACATAAATCAATTCACCAACTTTCCAGACACTAACTGGAATCCTATAGTTTAATTTAATTCTGACACTATCTATGCAAAGATAGCATCGGATCTCACAGGTTAAGGGCTCACTCCCACAAGACCACCTCCATTTCAAGTGCCAATCACAAGTTCAGGTTGTTACTTGTGCTTCTGACTGACCAGCTATTAATCACAGGTTCCCATGACTCCCTCCTTGGGTTGAATCATTTGCTAAAATAGCATACATAACTCAGAAAAACAGTTTACTTACCAGATTACAGGCCTATTGTAAAAGGATACAACTCAGGAACAGCCAGCTGGAAGAGATACACAAAGCAATTTATGTGGGAAGGGACATGGATGTTCCATGACCTCTCCAGGTACCCTACCCTCCCAGCATTTCCACATGTTCAGCAACCAGAAAGCTCTCTTAACCTCTTCCTTGAGAGGCTTTATGGAGGCTTAATTATTTAAGCATGACTAGTAAAATCATTGGCCATTGGTAATCAGCTCAACCTCCTGCCCCTCTATCCTGCCTAAAGGTTGGGTGGTGGGGCTGAAAATTCCAGCCCTCTTGTAACATGGTTGATTCCCCTGGCAACCAGCTCCTGTATTGAGGTTATCCAGGAGCCCAGCCGCCAGTTATCTCATTGGCATACAAAAAGATACTTACACTTTACAGATTCCAAGGGGTTTAGAAGCTTCTGTGCCAGGAAACTGGACAAAAATGAACTATATATTTCTTATTATAAATTACAACAAAAAACTACTGCAGCCCTACAGTCCCATTTCATGGTGGTCTTGAACATTAATGATCATGAGAAATCCTCCAAATAGGCAGTCCTTCAAAAGATACAGCTGGTCTTCTTTTATTATTAGGAAAGAAATAGCCTGAGATAAGAATATAGCATCTCATGGGCAGTGGCAGATGGCTTGACAGGTTGATCAGTGTCCTGTTCAATCACTAATTGGAAGATTAGTGACAAAGAAGACTGGGCGAGAGGCATGTGGATGGAGATATGGAAATAAACATAAAAGGTAAAGGTTTTAGTATCATAAATTAATGATTACTTGAGACTATGCACCGTGTGAGATACACTTAACAACCAGTTATTCTAAATGATTTTACTAGTTAGCAACTGCCATTCTCTAACATCCAGTGTCTGTAGCTGGCAAAGTGAAGACACAGAGTAACCAGAGTAGAAGAATAGAGAATATCCCTGGAACCAACAGTATGCACTCCAACATATCAGGCTGCTCTTGCCACTGCATCTGCCAAATGTCCAACCTGCCAGCAACAAAGGCCAACACTGAGCCCCAGTACATCATCATACTTTGAGAAAACCAGCCAACTGCATGGTGGCAAGGTGATTACATTGGACCCCTTCCAGCTTGGAGAGGGCAGTAATTCATTGTGACTGAATTCACATATATTGCAGGTATGAGATTTTTCTTCCTACCTAAATGGCACGAGCCAGGACCACTATTCAAGGGAATACACACAGATACAGGATCTTACAAAGCCTCACATTGTACCAAGAGATCAACCTTATATTAAAGGAGATGAGGCAGTCAGCAAATGGCCATGACTTCCTCCAAATATTACCTTATACTGCATCACCAAAAAGTTGTTGGTTTGATATAGAAATAGAAAAGATTTTAAAGGTGCAGCTCAAGTACTAATTTGAATACAATAGCCTGTGATGGTGGAGTGCCTTTGCCACTATATACAACACAAATTTATTAGCATTTTATGGTACTGTGAGACAATACATAGAATGCATGGGTACAGAAACCAAGGTGGGGGTAGTAAAAATAATGTTTTACCATCATTTCCAAGGGCCCATTTGGGGTATCTGCACTTCCCATCCTAATAATTTTAAGTTCTTCAGTACTGGATATCCTACATATCAGAGGAGAATGTTTCTATCAGGGAACACAACAGAAAGAGTCCCATTAAACTTCAAAGCTGTGACTGCTTCCCAGATGTTTCAGGCCTTTTGTACCAAGAAAGGAGCAGGCAAGGAACAGGCAGTATCCTGGCAGGGGAAATGGACCCTGATCATCATGAGCAAGTAAGGCTAAGGTTTTACAAAGGAAGGAAGACTACATTTCATTCCAAGATGATCCACTAGATGTCTCCTTATATTCTGAAGCTTAATTCTAATGGCAAATGGGCAAGTAAGTGGACAGTCATGGTCTATGGAATATATAGAATATCACACAGCAAATTTAGAGAAGGTATCAGTCCATTTAAAATGTTAATAGATTATTGTTGTCCAGAATCTGTCATTAGTCCTGTAAGTGCAAAAGTGGTTACATCAGCAAACTGAGTGTGTACCCACCAGTTAGGAGTCAACTCCTATTAACAAAGTGTATTGATCTGGGGCCCAGCAGGAAACAGGTGCCACATTCAAATGAGGTGACTAAAAATAATTTTATGAAGAAGCAGTTTATAAATGTGTAAGCTGGTTTAAGAAATTGCAACAAGAGATGATAGAGAATCCCTGGGATAGTTACAACTCAAAACCACTACTACTGGTAGGCCTTAAAAGACAAGGGGTTGAGTGGTTGTCAGAACATGAACAGACCTGTAGCTAAAGACCAGGATTCCTATATTATGAACTTTGGCTTTAGAAAGAAAACACAGCCAATACCAATGTGGAGCCTAGCAGGATGAACAAGGGAAAAATAAATTTTTGCCCTGTTCATTCTTTCTCTCTTTGGTTTAATAATAGCCTTACTGAAATATTGTTTTCATGCCATAAACTTCACTCTTTGAAAGTATACAATTTAGTGGCTTTTAGTATATTCACAGAATTGTGCATCTGTCATCACTATTTAATTTTAGAACATTTTCATCACCCCCAAAAGAAGTACCATACCCCTTCTCCCCTCCCTCCAGAACCTGACAAACACTAATCTACATTCTGCTTCTATTTATTTTCCTATTCTGAACATTTAATATAAATATAGCCATACAATATGTGGTCTTTCTTTGACTTTCTTTTTTCACTCAGTGTAATTTTTCAAGGTTCATAAATGTTGTACAACATATATAGACTTCATTCCATTTATTCAAAGAAAATTTCATTGTATAGATACACCACTGTTGTTTATCCATTCATTAGTTAATGAACATATGGATTATTTCTACTTTTGGCTACTATCAATAACCCTGCTATGAAAATTCATGTACAACTTTTTGTATGAAGGTATTTTTACATTTCTTTTAGGTACATCACAATAGCGTATATGAGAATTCTAGTTACTCCACATTCTTGTCGAACCTGTTATTGTCTATCTTTTTTATTGTAGCCATCATAAGTGGGTGTAAAGTAATATTTCATTGTGATTTTGATTTGAATTTGCTTAATAACTTGTATTTTAGTGTTATTTTGTGTATATATTGGCCATTTGTATACCCTTTTTATTTTTATTTAATTTACGTGGGCAAATAGTAGGTGTATATATTTATGGGGTATATTAGTTGTTTTGATACAGGCATTTGATGTGAAATAAGCACATCATGGAGAAGGGAGTATCCATCCCCTCAAGCATTGATCCTTTGAGTTACAAACAATCCAATTATACGCTTTACTTTATTTTAAAATGTAAAATTCATTTATTATTCACTATAGTCTCCTCGTTGTGCTATCAAATAATAGATCTACTCATTTTTTCTAACTATCTTTTGTACCCATTAACCATACCCATGTTCCCCCAATCCCTCCAAAACCCTTCCCAGCCACTGGTAACCATCCTTCTACTCTATGTCCTGGAGTTCAAATGTTTTGATTTTTAGATCCCAGAAATAAGTGAGAACAGGCAGTATTTGTAGCAGTATTTCTGTGCCTGGCTTATTTCACTTAACCTAATGATCCACTTGGGGGCATAATGATCATAACAGTGAGTTTTCTTCTAGCCCTGGGTTGGTCTAGAAATGTCATCTGGGAGCTAGGGCCTGGAATGGGGACTTCAGGACTCTCGTTGGTGTTTTACGTTACTATGGCTGAGCTGGTATCCAAATTGCAAGACAAAGTCCTATTTACTCTTCCCTCTCTTCTGGGGCTGTAAGCTGTGCTGCCTGGAGTTGGGGGAGGGGTGATGTCGATGCTCCCTCGGCCACCCCGGCTAGTGTCCCACAGGATTGTGTGCATCCCAAGTCCACTGGCTTCAGGCCCAGCACAACACCAGGACTTGCCCAGGAATTGCAGTCAATACCTATACTGCCTTTCAAGTTTATTTAGGACCCTAAAGTTATTTCGTTTGCGTTACTGGGGCTACCTGGAGCTCAGATTCCGACTGCTGGGATGGACAATTCTCCTCTGGCTAGGGTTGGTTCGTCTAAATACAACCTCTTTGGGGGCCAGCTGAATTCTTACCTGTGTTGCTTTACACTGTGATAGGGCAGCACTGAATTTAAATGCAACGTCCCACAATTGCTTTGCTTTTCCTCCCAAAGCACACAGATTCTTTTTCTCCATTTTATGTGGCCTCTGCAGGGAATGGGGAGGGGTGGTGTATGCAATTTAAGACTGTCTTTTCTACCCTCTTCGGTGCCTTTTGCACTGTGATTGCTCACCTGAAATTGTTTCTTATGAAAGTGTTTTCTTGTGTGGATAGATGAATTTGTTGTTCCAGCGGTGGCGGAGGGCAATTGCTGGAGGCTTTTATTTGACCATCTTGCTCAGTGTCCTTCAGTATTTTATTGTTTTTATGTTATTGTAAGAGAAATCATTTTCTTACTTTCAGTTTCTGTTTATTAATAATTTATAGATTGCTTTTAGTATTTTCATGTTATATTCTATAACCATGCTGAACTCATTAGTTCATATATATATATATACACACACACACACACACACACACACACACACACACACATACACATAATCATTTTAACTGCAAAAGTAGAGATAGTTGTACTTACTTATTTCCTGTCTGATTGTCTATTATTTCATTTTTTCCTCTATTTGCTCACAGAACTCTCAGGACAATGTTAACTAGAAGTGGTAAGAACAGATACTCATTTATTGTTTCTGAACTCAGGGAGGAAATATCTAATCTTTCACCATTGAGCATCAAATTAGCTGTGGATTTTTGTTGTTGTTGAGGCTCTTTGTCAGCTTTAGTAATTTCTCTCTATTCCTAGTGTGCTGAATTTTAGGTTTTTTAATCAGGAAATATACTGGATTATGTCAAATGTGCTTCTGTGTCTGTTGACATAATCATGTGGTTATTGAATTTATTCTATTAATATGGTACAACATACTAACAGAGTCTTGAATGTTAAATCAACCTTGCATTCACAGTTAATTGACACTTGACCATAGAGAATAACCCTTTTTATGTGGCTAGATTCAGTTTCCTAGTATTTTGTTGAGGATTTTTGCATCTATATTTACAAGTAATACTTGGTCGATAGTTTTCTTTTCTTGGAATATTGTAGTTGAGTTTTCGCATCAGAGTAATATTACCCTAATATAATAAATTTGAAAGTGTTTCCTCCTCTTCCATTTTTTTGGGAAAAGTTTGTGTAAAGGATTGGTACTTATTTCATTTTAAATGTTTGAAAAAAAAAATGGCAGTGATGTCATATGGGCCTCTCATACTTATGATATGCGTGTGTGTGTGTGTGTGTGTGTGTGTGGTAAGAACACATAAAATCTACTCTCAGCAATTTTCAAGTATACAATACATTGTTATTTACTATAGTTATCATATTGTACAATAGATCTACTGAACTTAATCCTACTATCTACCTATCTACCCGAAATTTTGTAGTCTTTGGCAAACATTTTACCATTTTACCCCCACCCTTTCGACTCCTGGTAACCACTATTCCATTCTCTGCTTCTTTGAGTTTGACTTTTTTAGATAAGTGAAATCATTTGGTATTTTTCTTTCTGTGCCTAGTTTATTTCACTTAATGTAATATCATCCAGGTTCTTCCATGCCATTGCCAATAACAAGATTTGTTTCTTTTTTGAGGCTGAATAGTATTTCATTCTATATCTATACCATATTTTCATCATCTATTCATTTGTTGATGAACACTTATGTTGATTCCATATGTTGGCTAGTGTGAATAATGCTGCAATAAATAAGACAGTGCAGATATTTCTGTAGCATACTAATTTTCTTTTCCTTGTACATATACCCATAGTGAAAATGATGGATCACATGTTAGTCCTATTTTTAAACTCTGAGGAACTTTTATACTATTTTCTTTATGGCTCTACTACTTTGCATTTCCACCAACTATTTACAAGGATTTCTTTTTCTCCACATTCTCAACAACAGATGTTACCTTTCATCTTTTTTTTCTCATTTATAATTTACCGAGCCACACTAGAATTTAAATTAGCACATCAATTTTTAAAATACTATTTTAAAATAAAAATATGCCAGGAAGTTGGTACAAAATTCTTTGTTTATTTTATTGAATATATATTTTTAAATGTATGGATACATTGTAGTTCATATTTATGGGGCACCTGTGATATTTTGATACAAGCATACAATGTGTAATGATCAAATCTATAGCCATTCTAACAAGTGTGTGGTGGCATCACACTGTGGTTTTAATTTACATTGCCCTGATGATTAGTAGTGTTGAACACTTTTTCATATACTTCTTGGCTATTTGTATGTAGTCTTACCAAATTGGAGATACCTCTCTTTTTAAAATTTTGTTTTCTTTACCTTTAAGTAATTTTTCACTCACTGGTTTTATGATTAAACTCTCAGATAACTAATTCTCCTTATTTGAATGTTATTGGGGTAAGATAATTGTATATGTGTTTTGTGTATTAAATACATTAGGCTGATAATATAAGGCTTTTTGTACTCAAGAAGATCCCGAAATTTGCTATGAAGATGAGAATTGTAATGTGTTCATTGAATCGGACTTAAGAAATCTGTCTGGACTACAGAAATAAGAATTTTCATATAACACAACTGAGTGTGATTTTTCAGAAAACTTAACACACATAGAGATTTAATAAAACATTATTCTATCTGTATGATAGTTATCCATAGATATATCACTTTCAAAATCTACAAATGATTAATACAAGAAAACTAATTGCTTGCATTAAAGTTATAAAATAATTTTTATAAGTCAACTTAGGCTAAGTTTTGCTACCATAACTTTCAACTGAAAAATTTCAGAGTTATACCACAATAAAGTATATTTCTCACTCACTTTATATATCTATTGTAGGTCAGATATGACTTTATTCAAGAGCCAGACCATAACCCCTGTCTAACATACTGATAGTCTCATGGCTGATAAAAACATATAAATAGCAAGATACATTCTGGCCATAAACTTCTCTCCTTAGATGTGACCCAATTCATGTCTACTTACAAGTCATAATATCAAGCCTATATCCAAGACACAGAAAAATGTAATATTCTACTGAGAGAGTTATCATAGGAAGAAAAGGTGAAGTAAAGTGTGGTAAATATGTTAAACAGTAAAGCAGTATGCTGTACCTTCGTATCTCCTACCTTGGAAACCAGTTATGTGTCTTTTCAAGGCATCTCTAGCACCTGCTACTTTCTTTGCATCAAATCTTATCTGCATGCATTATTAATTCATGTGAATTAACTCAATGTTCTATAAAAATTTCAAGACAATTAAGGTTCTCGTGGAGGAATGTAGAGAAAAAGAGTTGACATAGACCAGAAGTGAATTGAGGAAAGGAGTACTGCTGCTCATGCCAAATAAAATACTATTGCTCTGTTATTTCCCCTTTAAGAAAGACAAAATTTTTAAGATTGATAGATTATGAGCTACATACCAAGCCTCTATTAATTTGCTCAAAGAAAGTACAACTCCAACAATAATTAAGTTTACCAAAAATTATTATTTTTCACAAAAATGTTTATCTAATGCTTAATTTAAAAAGATCACATATTAACAGGTCATTATCATCACTTTTCCTTCCACAGAGGTAGAAGTAATACATTTTAAGGGACATCAGAAAGGAACAGATGAAATAGCCAAAGGAAACAAGTTACCTAATCAGGCAGCCAAGTCAGGGGCATGAAAGCCTCAGGGTCTCAACACACTTGAAGCCCCTCTAATCTGGGAAGGCTCCATAAGATAAATTAAGCTTCAGTATTCCCCTGCAGAGATAGAATGGGGCATCTCTCAAGGGTACACTTTCCAGTCCTCAGGATGGCTACAGTTAGAAGATGGCAAGATCCACTTGCCAGCCTCCAGCCAATGGAAAGTCCTTAAGATCCTTCACCAAGTGTTTTTCTTGGGAAAGTAGAAAACTTATCAGATCATTTTCAGGAGAGAACTTATTAAAAACAGTCAAACAGGTTGTTAATGCTTGTGAAGTCTGTCTCTAAAAATAAACCCCTCAAGAGGCAGCTCCTTTCTTCTCAAACCCGAAGGATGCAAAGCTATCCAGGGGAGGACTGGTGGATAGACTTCACCCACATGCCAAAGACAAAGGGCAACCAATACTCCTGGTATGGGTAGATACTTTCACTAACTGAGTAGAAGTATTTCCATGCTGTACAGAAAAGGTATCTGAGGTAAGAAAAATGTTAGTTAATGAAATGACTACCTGCTGTGATCTACCTAAGTACCTCCAAAGTGACAATGGCCCTTGTTTAAGGTAGCTGTCACACAAGGGGTCTCAAAGGCACTAGGCATACAGTATCATCTCCTTTGTGCTTGCAGACCTCAGTCCTCAGGAAAGGTAGAGAAGACAAATAATATTATCAAAAGACACCTCAGAAAACTGTCCCAGGAAACTCACCTTCCTTGGATCACTCTTTTTCTTAAGGCTTTACTGCAGGTAAGAAATACCTCTTCAAAGTTAGGTCTGAGCCCTTTAGAAATGCTTTATGGATGGCCTTTCCTTAACAATGATTTTCTATTAGACCAGGAAACTCCTGAGTTGGTTAAGCATGTAAAGTCTCTAGCTTGCTTCCAACAGGAATTAAAACAACTAGCAGAAGCCCATCCCCAAGAAATGGGACCACCTTTATTTAACCCAGGAGATTTGGTATTGGTGAAAGCTCTCTGTTCCCTAAGCCCAAGATGGGAAGAGCCTTATACTGTTCTACTTTCAACCTCCTTGCTGGTAAGTTACAGGTATCAACTCGTGAATACATCACACTGGAGTCAAAGCCTGGAAAGCAGAGGGAGCAACCCCGGACAGCCTAGAGGAATGTCCTGGATATCAGTAAGGAAAAACAGGAGATCAGAAGCTGAAAATCATAAAATATAAGTAAATGGGTGAGGGCTACTCATCCTAATCAGTCCCATCCCTACTTTAGCAGATACTTTCAGTCATTTCTACTTTTCCTCTCAAAATTTGCCACAAGGTATTAGAACATTTTTGACACATAATTGCAGGGAGATTTTGATTATCCATGGGATTACATTTGTGACTTCATAGCACCCCAAAAGGAAATTCTATACCTTGGCAAGTAAAATTTTAGATGGAAATTATTTACTATGCCACACTTGTGGGAATTGTTATACTTACACTACTATTTGCAGTAGGGCTATATATTCTAGCACCTCCAGAATGTAATATTGGACAAAGACTCTCAATTGCTATAGTATTTTGCCTAATTATTATTCTTATAGCAAGGATTATAATTACAGACAAGAAATAAACATGAAAGTTGTACTATCACTGAGTCTGTTAGGACTTTTTATTGGGTTTGGTAATATGTCACACCCTTCAGCTCCTACAATATCACCCATGTACCCTAGCTATGTAAACAAGGTTATAAACAAAAGATATTTCAGATAAGAAAGGATTTTGTGTGGTAAATTCTTGTCCTTAAGAATATAACTGGCTGTTTTAAAAGAGGGATGTTTAGTACAAGTCAGAACATTTAAGCATATGGTAAATGGTCTGTGTAAGTTGTGAAAGGATTAATAATTACAGGAAAGATTTAGCCAAAGTTAATATTAAAGTTACTCTAGTCACCCAATCCAATGCCACTTAATCTAAGAAAAATATTGCTTCTGTATTAACGCTTCTGGTAAAGTACAGTGACATCTGGTGGAGGCAACTAGTATTATAACCCTTGGGAATGGCTAACAAGTATCAAACAAACTCTACTGTCATGGTTGTGGTCAATAG
This sequence comes from Mandrillus leucophaeus, assembly GCF_000951045.1. Classification (NCBI taxonomy): domain Eukaryota; kingdom Metazoa; phylum Chordata; class Mammalia; order Primates; family Cercopithecidae; genus Mandrillus; species Mandrillus leucophaeus. Next base: position 2,274,631 of record NW_012105464.1, read on the forward strand.
TACCCCCACTAATAGTGATAATCATAATACTCATATTCAAACCCTATATTCTAAACCTTCTTGTAAAACTTATTTCTTCTCACCTAGAAACTATTAAACACCAAATGGTGCCACAGATGGAACTATGCATGGACACATCTTTTTCCGAGGACCCTTCGATTGACTCAAGGAGGAGCCTTAGCTATTTTCCCCCACACAATGCCCCTCTTCAGCAGGCAGTAGTCAGAAAGAGTCATCGTCCAACACTCCTTAACACCAGTTAGGGTTCCCACTCCTGGGGGGGAAATATGATAAGGAGATAGAAATAAATTTAGGTAGATAGTGAGGGTAAAAGAGTCTTTGGCAAGGCTCCTCTTCTGACAAAAAGCAGCCCAAGAAATTATTTTTTTCTGACAAATTGCAGCCTGAAAAATCGAGCTGCAAATGGATAAGCAAGCTGTAAGCTTGCACGGGTGAATGTCAGCAGCTGTGCCAATAAAAAAGGGCTACCTGGGAGCCACACATATCCAACATGGAGCCTCCATCTTTTTTTGTTGTTGTTGTTACCACGTGTACAGTAAAGAAATGAGCAACATAGTACTGGCCAGGCAGAGAACCCATCTGCATAATAAAAGATTAGGGCAGGGGTGGCCAAAAATTTCCACCCTATACAAACAGCACACCTAGTCCTAACCAGTTTTTAACACCTTATGCAAATGGCACACCTACTCCAATCAATTTTTTTGCACCCTTTGTAAATCAGATGCTGCTTCCTCAGGCTCATCTGTGTAACTCCCTGCATTTCACCACAGAAGCAGAAAACCCACTTGGGACCCCTCTCTCTGCAGGAGAGAGTTCTTCTCTTTCTTTTGCCTAATAAAGTTCAGCTCTCAACCTCACTCCTTGTGTGTCCACATGCTTGATTTCCTCCACATGAGATAATGAACCTCGGTTATTACCCCAGACAAAAGATGCCATTTCAACATTACATAAAGATATAACAAAAACAACCACCACTGCACAATGAATTCAGTCTGACTGATTTAAGTGAAGATGTCTGATATAGTTTGGATGTTGTCCCCACCCAAATCTCATGTCAAAATGTAAACTCCAGTGTTGGAGGTGGGACCTGGTGGAAGGTGACCAAATCATGGGGGCATGATATGGTTTGGCTGTGTACCCACCCAAATCTCATCTTGAATTGTAGCTCCCATAATCCCCACGTGTTATGGGAGGGACCTGTGGGTAGGTAATTGAATCATGGGTGTGAGTTTTTCCCATCTTGTTCTCATGATAGTGAATAAATCTCACAAGATCTGATGATTTTATAAAGTGCAGTTCCCCTGCACATGCTCCCTTGCCTGCCACCATTTAAGACGTGATTTTGCTCCTCCTTTTCCTTCCACCACGACTGTGAGGCCTCCCCAGCCATGTGAAACTGTGAGTCCATTAAACCTCTTTTTCTTTATAAATTACCCAGTCTTGGGTATGTCTTTATTAGCAGCATGGGAATGGACTAATTCAGGGTGGATTTCTCATGAATGGTTTAGCACCATCCCCTTAGTGCTGTTCTCATGATCGTGAGTGAGTTCTCATGAGACCTGGTTGCATCTCCCCTCGCACTCTTTCTCCTGCTTTTGCCATGTGACATGCTGTCTCCCACTTTACCTTCTGCCATGATCATAAGCTTCCAGAGGCCTCCCCTGAAACAGATGCTGGTGTTATGCTTCCTGTAGAGCATACAGAACCATAAACCTATTAAACTTATTTTTCTATAAATTACCCAGTCTCAGGTAGTTCTTTATAGCAATGCAAAACCAAACAAATGCAGTGGTTTAGTAAGGGATATAAGGGGGCTCACAGTTTTGTGAGGTCTAGAGAAAGCATCTAGAAGCTAGCACACTACATCAAGAAGCACAACTGTCTTAATTGGGAAAGTGCAGCTGCAGATATGAAAGCAACTGCTACCATCAATAAAGACTGGGAGCTGGACTTTACAATCATTATTATTTTTCCATTTTTTCTATCACTATTTCTGTGATAGCAAGTAGTTCCTGCTTTCACTGACCCACAGATGCCTCTTTTGCCAACTGGGCCAGACAGACAGGATGGAAGATGCTGCTTGTTCTATTTTCACGCCCTGCTCAATTTTGAATGAAATTTGCCCACAGTGTTCCTTGTTGATAGAGCCAAAGGTCATGTGTCTGTTTCTTGCTGAAAGGGAGGTTTGGAATATGGGATTCTGATTCTTATCTTTGTGGGATACATCAGCTATACAATGTAGAAATTTCTTAAAATTTAGAAAAACTATTATTAATTTGAAATAATGAGCAACAATGAATATGATTTATACCTCTACACATAGAAATAACTGATTAATTAGGTAAAAGAAAGCTGGAAGCCAAACCCTCAGTAAGGAAGCTAACATGAAACAAAATGTTTCTAATAAGAAAACCATAGAAAGCCTTGAGAATAGTAAGCAAAACCTTTTCTCTCCAGGTTTTTTTTTTATTTTTTATTTTTGGTGGTATGATTGAAAAAAGAATCTTGAATTTTTTGCTCACAAGGTGGGTTTAACATTGGAGAATTGGTTGCAAATTTTTAAAAGGACCAATGTGACCTTAAATCTCTTGACCCAACCAACAGTGTCTGGATACCTCTCCACCCCTGCCCTCCAGGTCTTGCAATTTATTCTCTAGAGAGGTTAAGCCAGAGAGGATATAGACAAGAGGGCACTAGGCACCACTGAAGACAGGGTGGAATGCCATAGTTAAAACAGGATAATTAAGTGTGTTCTGTTAATAGAACTGTGAGAATATCCTAACACTATCTACATTCAGTTTGAGAAACCATAAAATAGTTCCTGATTGGCTCAGGAGCAAAGGCCTAGAAATACTGCCATTTGTGGAGCTCCTGATTAAATGGCTGGAATTCTTACCTACCTATTTGCAAAGGCCAATATTTTATAAGCCTCATTTATGCACAAAGCATATGCAATAATTTTATTGTTATCTCACTTGCAAATATACATGCCAAAAATTCTGGCACTTGAGAAACCATAACATAAAAAACAGAGAAGAGAGAAAAAGAAAGAGAAAAAGGAAGAGTGGAAGAGAGGAAGGGGGAGAACAATATGTTTATAGGCAGAAGAAAACTAAAGTAATGATAATAATACAAAAATACAATTTTTAGGAAAATGACAAAATACTACTTTCGTTGAAGAAGCAGTAGATAGTATTAAAATTAAGAAAAAAACAACTGAGAGGCTAGAATGATATCTTGGAAATAAAATTGAAATGTTAATAAAAGTTTAGAGGATAACTTCAAGACAATATCTCAAAGCAGAAAAAAATGAGAAATAGGATTTAAAAAACTTTAGAAAATTAGAGGATAAGTAAGAGATGAGTAAAATCTAAACAACAAGAGATTCAGAAAGAAACAGTGAGAAGAAAAATGTCAGAAAAGTATTCTTGAAATCTTCTAAGTAAACTTTCCAGAAGTAAAAAACATGAATTCCTCAGACTGAAAGTGCCCACTTAGTAAGAGCAAAATGATAATAAAAATACACAATCATCGAAACCTACACCAATGATAAAAAGAAAATCTTAATATATTCCAGGGAGTTGGGATACTAAGGATCAAAGACCAGAATGGCATTGGATGCCTCACTGACAAAATGGGAACCTACAAGAAATGAAGAAGTATTTGCACATTTTAAAGCACAAGTGATTTCCAAACTAAAATATCGTACACAACTGAACTATCAAACATGAAAATAAAATAAAAACATTTAGAGTGTGAATGGACACTCTACAATGGGTAAAGAAAGTTACTGGAGGAAGTGCTCCACCAAATGTTAGGAAGTAAATGATGAGAGGGGAAAACATGGAATGTAGGAAATAGGGATACAACACAGATGAGTGGGTAGTAAAATTCTCAGGCTGATGCTGAAGAAGAAGGGGATGGAGACAAATCCAAGAAAAGTGTGAAATCGATAGGTACCTGATGTATTTAAATACTTGATTACAGGTTTTGAGTTCTATTTAAAAAGACTGAAGATGAGTTAATATGAATGTATTTAAGTAAGCATGTGACTATATTGTAATGAGGCGGATCTTATAATTCAAGTCTACACTAAATTTTCAGAGATTTATATATAGAGAGAAACAACTCTTCTCAGGAAACCCTTTGCAAAGAAGAAATAACCATTTGGTTATTCACTTATTCAACAAATGCTAGTGACGGCCTACTATGTATCAGGCATTCATGTAGGTGCTGGGGATATAGGAGGGCACAAAATAGACAAAAATCCATGTCCTATGGAGCTGGCAGTCTAGTGGGAAAGAAGAGAGAAAATTAACAAAATGAATTAACAAAGTAACAATAGATGGTGTCAAATGCTAACAATAAAAATAAAGGAAAAAATGAAGATTGCTAATGAATGCAAAAATGTGGTTCCATAGAATGAATAAGATCTAGTATTTGATAGCAGAATAAAATGACTATAGTCAGTAATAATATGTTGTATATTTTAAAATTACTAAAAGGATGAAATTGGAATGTTCCTAATACAAAAAATGATAAATGCTTGAGGTGATAGATTTTCCAATTGCCCTGCTGTGATTATTCTGCATTGTATGCTTTTTTATCAGAACATCACATGTACCTCATGAATATACACACCTATTATGCACCCATAGTAACTGAAAATTAAAAATAAAGCATCTTTTAAAGTTAGGGAGTGCCGAAAGGGTGGAGTAGAGGGAGAAAGGGCAAGTCTTAATAGAACTGCCATTGATGGATAAGGGGGTCTGCAAGGTTGTTCCAAAAGAGTCAGCCCATTGCAGAACTGTCAGTTATCCTGTCCCACGAATGATTCGAACTTATTCTTATAAGGTCTGAGAAAGTCTAGTCAGTCCCACAATTGATTGTGTGGTGGTCTTTTCACCACCACAGCTGATTAAATTAGCATCAACTGCATACATTTATTTGATCGTTTCATAGGAACAAGTTTTTTGGGTAGTTCTCAGACAATTGAATTTAGCTTAAATAATTTTGGTTGATGCATTATTTTGAATTGGTAATAGTTTTTTTATCAAGGTTTTCCAAATGGACATTGTAGCCAACAGATATGAATTTAAAATTCTTGCTCTACCACTTACTCTCAGTGATTTTTCTAAGGGTCATACACTTGAGTTTCTCAGGTTGCAAAATCTGACATGGAGTTTAGCAAACAGGATAATTAGTAAGGAGTCCCCCGGGGATCACTACCTGGGGAAAGGAAAAGAAAAACAACTGGAAAGAAGAAAAAGTCAAGCTTCAGTCTCAATGGGCAGTCTCAGTGGAGGCCTCAACTATTCCCATGGAGAGCTTAGGAGCTGGGAAAATTTTTCCCAGTTGCCCCAACATGGGCCAAGATAGATATATTTTCTATTTAATTTCTTTCATGTATTTCAATGGAGATCTGTCAAATACAGAAAAACTATGTGATTGTTTGATAGAACAATAATAGTGAAAACATGTAAGTATAACTTTTTGGCATGGATAGAAATATTGTAAAGCATTCTGTATAACACAAAGGTGGTAAAAATAAGGTGTTTTTGTTTGTTTGTTTGTTTGTTTATAGGAGAGGAGATCTTCCAACTGGGAACACACCAGGATGAAAAACATAGTCATGGCCAGCATTTAAAAGCTACCCTGAGAGCATTCAGATTTTCAAAATTATTTTTAGGCTTCATTGTCTCCCTGACAATGCCTTTCTATTTTGAGGTCATAAGAAGTTTGGAAGCCATCCTTTATAGTGGTTGCATTTTAACTTGTAAAACACACATTTTCAGATAAAAACAAGGCTTTCGTAATCAACATGCAGTTTTAAAATGTGGTTTTGTTTTCAGTTGTTGGTGTTCAGTTGGACTGCTATGTTGGCTTTCTAAACTGTCAATCCCTCCTCCAGCTCTCCACTGATGTCATATCTACCCTTTAAAGTGTAAGGACTGACTATGCCTTAAACAGAAGTAATTTCCCAAATGAATGAACTTCAGACCACTTAGCATGACTTCCCAGACCCTGGATGCCCGTTGGGCCTCATCACCTGCAACTGCCCCACTTTCACTCTGAGAGCCAAGTCCCTGCCAAGCTCCCTGCATTGTTTGTAGTTGCATATGCTTTATTTTATGCCTGGAATTTATTTCATTTGTTTTTTTTCCTGTGAACTCCTTCCCAATTCAAAAATCAACCCAAATATAATTATCCCAATGAACATGTTGCTGAGTATCTCAGAAAAGTATTTGCATGGCCTCGTTGTGGTCCTATAGCATTCACATACACAAAGGCATTACAGTTGTGATTGAATGTACTGTATTTGTTTAAATGTTTTTAAACATCTCTCTGTTTGGAAGTGTGCTGAGAGTTCTATATTCCATCCTCATGCCCAAGTCAGTTCACGGAAAATACCAGGCATTCAATGAATAATTGTGAATAAATAAGTGAATCAATCTTCATTATATAATGTTCAAGAACTTATGCTATAGGCCAGGGGAACATAGATTTAGGAAATACACTATATGTTCTATTCTAAATTTCTCCTGCAATAATTTAAGATTATTTACACTTTAGAAGTATATCCCAATTGTAACATTTTACAAGTGAAAGAGTAAATGTTACCACAATAAGTTACTCTCACAACTTCGTAATCATTTTCATTTTAATGTTAAGTGTATTAGTCCATTCTCACGCTGCCATAAAGAACTGCCTGAGATTGGGTAATTTGTAAAGAAAAGAGGTTTAATTGACTCACAGTGTCACATGGCTGGGGAAGCCTCAGGAGACTTACAATCATGGCAGAAGGCACCTCTTCACAGGGTGGTAGGAGAGAGAATGAGTGAAAGCAGGGGAAATGCCAGACACTTATAAAACCATCAGATCTCAGGAACAGCATAGGGAAAAACCGTCCCCATGATTCAGTTATCTCCACTTGGTCCCACCCTTGACACGTGGAGACTATTACAATTCAAGGTGAGATTTTGGTGGGGACACAGAGCCAAACCATATCATTAAGCATGGATTCAGTTTTTTAAAAAAGTGATTCCAAAAGTGAACCCATTTTGTTTTTTTAAAAACATGGTTCCTCAAAATAAATTGAAATGGTAATATATTTAAACTCTAACACATGCAATGAGAAGTAGGGCTAAATTAAAAACTGTACTCTTTAAAATTAAGCAATGTAAGAATATCGGGTTTTTATAAATTCTAGAGGCTTAAGACACTGATTCAATTCTACCCCCGTAGGTGTTTTATGTGCTAAATCAAATTTTCTATGGTGGTTACTCAAGAGAGCTGCCAGTTAGAACTATACTATTTCATTTTACTCCATTCTTCATTTACTTCCTAACAATGAGAAATCAGAAGTAAAGGATAAAGAAAAAAGGGGGAGAAAGAGCAAAGAATAGTGAGAAATTACCCTGGCAAAATGAACACCTGGGATAATTCAGTGTCTCAGACAGAGCTATGTAGATTTTAAAAGTTTATAAATTTGGAAAATAAAGATTTTACAGGAAAAGTACCCAAGTTCTGGAACAGTAGAACTGAACTTCGTTTTAATGTTCCAGTAGTAAATGGTGTATTGCTCCCCATCAGAATTTTGAAATATAAAATGACCAAGACCAGTTATAACACTAAATAACATGACGGCATGAAAACCACATCAGCCAGCAAGATTGTGAGAGCTCATAAAGATCACCATGCCCCACTGCTGCCTTTCCACCAAACGTAAATCAATAGAAATGGCATTTCAACATTGCACTCCAGAAAATATTAAATATAAAATTCTTCCTGATGCTGGAAGTAAGTGGGCTTCATTGACTTTTTCCCCTGACTTTGCTGGCATCCTGCTAATGAAGCTGGTCTCTATCAATTTTACTGCATATGCTAATGGGCTCCATGGGAAGAATGTATCATATCAAAGGCTCTAGATCCACAACAGCAGTTTCTGAATAAAGAACATGTGCTCTTGTAGCATCACCAAGCACACCCTTTAGCCCCCCAGCTGATATCTCCCTAGGTCACACGCCATCCTACTCCACTGGCTCTAAGCCCAGACCAGCACTAGGACTTGTCTTGGAATTTTAGGGCCACAGCCCACATTAAAGCATTTGACTTAAGAAAGCATCAAGCCTTCCACAAATTTATAACTTATCAAAGTGAGTTTGGATTGCGGAGGGTCTGCTTGTTGTTGTAAGGGAGAAAACATTTGTCTTTTCCTCACCTTTTTCTAGGTTTATGGCAGAGACCTCTATAACAGAAGACAGATTAGCAAGAGGGAATCATACATATGTATTCAATGTGAGTTTTATTTGACGTGGAAGGATTCAGAAATGAAAACCCAAAGAAACAGAGACCTGTGTATTTTTATCTTTGGTTTGATGAAGAGTAGACAGCCATGCATAAGTATGGATTGGACAAAGAGGGTATGATCTAATGGCTAATAAACTGGGAGGGGCTTCACAAGGCCTGTTTGTGCAGATTCTTCTCTGTGTCCCTGTGCTTCCAGAGACAAAGATGTTCCTTTCCTCCAAGTATAGGGAGGGCACCTCTGGAAAAAACGTCTTATAACTTGCTTCAGAGAAGGACAGGAAAAGGTTAAAAAAAAATGACCTTCCTAGATTGTACCGGTTTTTTAAACACCAAGGTGCCGTATTTTGGGGCAGTATGTTCCAAATCCCATCAATGTCAGATCCACATCCATTATAGAAATGTGAAATACTGTCATAAAAGATTTTGAAGGTATAGTTCGCAATAAAGTGTTCCCAGCTGCAAACTATTATGTAAAACACTGATTCTCAAATTTGGCTGTGCACTGGGATTACCTGGAGAGTTTAAAAAACCATGGCTGACAAAACCCCATAATTAGTCACTGTGATTTAATGGTGTGGGCAGTGACCTGTAGCATACGAATTTACTTATTTGTTTATTTATTTATTTATTTATATTTTACTTTAAGTTCCAGGATACATGTGCAGAAGGTGCAGGTGGGTTACATAGGTATACATGTCCCTTGGTGGTTTGCTGCACCTATTGACCTGCCCACTAAGTTCCCTCCGCCTGCCCCCCACCCCTCAACAGGCCCTGGCATGTGTTGCTTGTTCCCCTCCCTGTGTCCAGGTGTTCTCATTGTTCAACTGCCACTTATCAGTGGGAACATGCAGTGTTCGGTTGCAGTTCAACTTTTATTTTAGATTCAGGGGCTCATGTGCAAGTTTGTTACACGGGTATGTTGTGTGATGCTGAGGTTTGGGGCGCAATTGTTCCCATCACCCAGGTACTGAGTTTGAAAAACTATCCAATAGTTTTTCAATCCTGTCTCCCTCCCTTGTTGCCACCTCTCATAGTTCCCAGTGCCTTTTGTTATCATAAGATTATATTTCTTATTTCATCAAAAAATAGTGAGAGTTTGCATTACGAGTAAATTGCCAGGGTCAATTTGGGTCACCAACTGATGTTGAGCCATAATCATTCTATTTACCAGGTGCTATTCATTTTGATAGTGAGTGTCTATCCTTATTTTATCAGAACTTCACTCAGCTACAGACACTGAGATTGATCAAATTGTAGGTTTGGGCACACCTAGCTTCTGATCTTGATTAGATGTTGACCAAAGTTGGTAATACATTAGTCTCATACCCAGATCTGGCAAATATCTTACACCTCTATGCCTTGCATGTGATATGTCAACAGTGCTCCAGCTGCAGGCTCCCTACATTTGAATTTAAAAGACAAGAGTTGGCATCTGCTCTAGAATTCCATTTTGTATGCTCATTTTCCTTTCTTCAGTTAAGCATTAATGGACCATAACTCTAATTCCTCAGAGATAGCTGTTCAGCCTCACCCCTCTTCACAACTCTTTGACTTCAGTCATTGGAGTAGGGATGCTGAGGCACATCATGTACTTCTGACAATTGTAGACTAGACTTCTGCAACATCCATGGGGTAACAGCCTGTAGCCTCTCTCCAGTAGTCTTTCAATGGGAAGATCTAAAGAAGTAATGCCTTAGAAGCACTTCACAGGAGAGCCAGATGAGAGGACAGCCCTTCTACAGTCCCATCCTAAGTGAATGAATCACAAGAAAACAATACAGGATTGAAGATTTTCTGTACTATATGTATTTTGCCTCATTTTCTCATTGCTAAGTCTCCCTTCTCTTTTTCCTACCTCTGCTTACCACCTCCGGAACACTTTCCTGACTTCTTTTTCTTTTCTAATTGATACATAACACTTGTACATATTTATGGGGTACATATGATGTTTTCATTTTTTCAATATATGCATACAATGTGTAATGAACAAATCAGGTTCATTGTGATATATCATTTATTTGTGTTGGTATCATTCTAAATCCAGTTATTATAAAATATACAATAAATGCTTTTTAATTTTTTAACTTTTACTTTTTGTGTGTACAAAATAGGTATATATATTTATAGGGTACATGAGATACATTGATACAGGCATGCAATGCATAATAATCGTATGATAACTGAGGTGTCCAACCCCTCAAGCATTTATTCCTTGTATTAGAAATAATCCAGGCTGGGCACGGTGGCTCACACCTGTAATCCCAACAGTTTGGGAGGCTGAGGTGGGTGGATCACCTGAGGTCAGGAGTTCGAGATCAGCCTCGCCAACATGGCAAAAATCTCATCTCTGCCAAAAATATAAAAATTAGCCGGATGTGGTGGCATGTGCCTGTAATCTCAGCTACTTGGGAGGCTGAGGCAGGAGAATTGCTTGAACCCACGAGGCAGAGGTTGCAGTGAGCCAACATGGAGTCATTGCACTGATCGCACCATTGCACTACAGCCTGGGCAACAAGAGCGAAACTCTGTCTCTAATAAATAAATAAATAAATAATCCAATTATACTCTATTGTATATTTTAAAGTGTACAATTAAATTATTACTGACTATAGCCACCCTGTTGTGCTATCAAATACTAGGTCTTATTCATTCTTTCTAACTACTTTTTGAACCCATTAACCATCCCCACATTCCCCCTACTCCACTACCTTTCCTGGGCTCTTGTAACCATACTTCTACTCTCTACCTTCATTAGTTCAATTATTGTAATATTTAGCTTCCACAAAGAAAAAAAATAAGTGAGAACTTGAGAAGTTTGTTTTTCTGTGCCTGGCTTATTTCATTTAACATAATGATCTCTAGTTGCAGCCATGTTGTTGCAAATGACAGGATCTCATTCTTTTTATGACTGAATAGTACACCGTTGCATATAAGTACCACATTTTCTTTACCCATTCATCTGTTGATAGGCACTTAAGTTGCTTCAAAATCTTAGCTATTGTGAATAATGCTGCAAAAAGCATGGGAGTACAGGTATCTCTTCGATATCCTGATTTTCTTCAAGCATGAAGTATTTTTTCAACAGATATACTATTCTAGAGCAAGTTTACTTATTTATTTATTCTTCCAGCACTTTAAATATGTCATGCCACTCTCTCCTGGCCTATAAGGTTTCCATTTTAAAGTCTGCTGCCAGACATATTGGAGCTGCTTTGTATCTTATTTGTTTCCTTTCTCTCGCTGATTTTAGGATCCTTTTATAATCCTTGACATTTGGGAGTTTAAATATTAAACGCCTTGTGATAGTCTTCTTTGGGTGAAATCTTCTTGGTGTTCTATAACCTTCTGGCATTTAGATATTGATATCTTTCTCCAGTTTGGGGAAGTTCTCTTTTATTATCTTTTTCAATAAACTTTCTAGCCCTTTCTCTCTGTCTTCTCTTTAAGGCCAGTACCTCTTAAATTTGCACTTTTGAGGCTATTTTCTAGACCTTGTAGGTGTGCTTCATTCTTTTATATTCTTTTGTCTTTCATCTCCTCTGACTGGGTACTTTCAAATAACCTAATTTAAGCTCACTAATTCTTTTTCCTGCTTGATCAAATCTGCTATTAAGAAGAGTGGTGCAAGCATACCCTTTAGCCCCCCAGCTGGTTATCTCCCTAGGTTACACGCCATCCTACTCCACTGGCTCTAAGCCCAGCCCAGCACTAGCAAGTGCAGTCTTTTTGTCCTAGACTGCCTTTCAAGTTTACCTAGGATCCCAGAGCACTTAGGTTCCTGGTGGCAAGGTTTGCCAAGAAATACAATTTCTGAACTCTGCGTTGGGTGATTCCCCTCTGGCTAGGACTGGTTCAAATGTGCCTTCCGTGGGTGGGTGCTGGCTGACCCTAGCACAGTTATGCTCTCCCACGTGACAGGGTAGCACTGAGTTCAATGCCCTGCCCTCTAGTCTCTTTGCTCTCTGTTCGCCAAGTGCATGGATTTTTTTGTGCCATGCAGCGGCTGCCGGGGGCCCGGGGGTTGGCATCAGCGATTCAAAACTGTCTTTCCTACCCTCTTCAGCTCCTCTTTCAGCAATAAGAAATTAAAACCAGATGCTGTGATTACTCATCTAATTTGCAGTTCTTAAGACGGTGTTTTGAGTGTGTGTGTGTTTGTCTGTGTGTGTGTGTATAGTTGTTAAAATTTGCTGTTCTTGTGTGTGTATATTTTGGGAGGAGGATCAGTGGAGGCTTCAATTCAGCCATCTTGCCTCCCCCTTACAATAAATTCTTGTTAGCTATAATCACCTAATTGTGCTATTAAAACTTCTATTCTCCCAAATCCACAATTTTGGCTTATTTCTTCTGATATTGCACTTCTGGAGTTAGAACTACTAGTAGAGGCCCACCCTTTGTTATGCAGCAAGCCGTGGTAACTTCTTCCTTGTATTCCCACTCTCAGAGGCAGTCTCTTTCATACATATCTGGGGTCAGCAAGCCGTAAGCAGAGAGATAATTCTACTGGTTAGAAAATTTGAGGCTAACTAGGACAAGACTGATGAGAAAAAGTATAAAATGTTAATGGTTGGACAAAATATTACTAATACTTCCAAATGATTCTAGATTCTATAATTCTAAGTACAAAAATGTAATTTCAAAGGAAGTTGTTATTTTGCATATATACCCAGAAGTAGAATTACTGAATCATAGGTAATTCTATTTTTTATTTTTTGAGAAACTGCCTGTGATGGTTAATTTTGTGTCAACTGAACTGGGATGTGGAGTGCCAAGATACGTGGTTAAACATTAAACATTATTCTAGGTGTGTCTGTGAGGGTGTTTCTGTATTATTAATATTTGAATTGTTAATTATTTCAGATAGTTGAAGGTCTCAACAACAACAAGAACTTATTATGCTGTGGTTAAAAAAAAAGAAAAGCCAGATTCAAAACTTGGAAAAGGAGCTTGGCATAAAATCTATCATTGCCACAGGGAAATATGGCTAGATATGTCAATTAGATACTTATGTGGATTGAAAGAAACATTGGGTAGGACAATCTGCTTTACTATTCAGTTTTTTCTTAGAGAATATTCAGTAGGTTTCCAGTAGTGTAAAATCATCTGGAAAACTTGTCTTTTCAAGTTCGTATCTCCTTGGTTCAGCAAGAACTGTATTCTGATTAAACTACTCACTCACTCGTTCACCCATTTGTTCACTCAATAAAGATTCATTCAGTGCTGAATATTTGTCAGACATTGGGTTAGTACTGTGGGGTGAAAAGAGCATGATATCAAATAACTTATCCTTTTGCTAAAGCTATACCTGAGTGAAAAAGATTACAGCTCTGGGTACCATATGCTAAGAAGGCTTATACTCAGGGTGAATGCTAGTGTATGAGAGGAACAGCTGTTCTATTATACTCAAGGAAAAGGAGGCACAGAGATGATAACATGCCCAAGCTGACATTTGAAAAATAAGTATGCCAATGTTCAAGTGCATAAGAAAGACAAGGATATTATGTCCAGGATTCAGAATGAGAGAGCAATATTAAGGAATCATTGGTAGTTCAATACAACTAAAGACGGCAAAATTGAAATTGGAGGTGTAGCACAGAAGAGATAAGAATGAATGAGGGAGACCTTTCTCTTACACCATCGTGTACGATTCAAGTCTTCAGGATGAAAGAGATATCTGACAATTTGACTTCCTGCTTCTTGAGCTTCAGTTCTTGCTATACCTTTCTTTTACTTCTCCTTTTCCCCTACTCTCAGCCTCACCTATTTTCAACACTATGAAATAGTCTGTGAAACTGTCAATCCCCCAATAGTACCCCGAATGTAACAGTTCCTCTCTTGTGATTCCACAGCACATTGCTCTGTGCTTACTATGTTGTGCTATGATTATTCACCATTTCTGCTCCTCCCAGTGGATTGTAAGCTCCACCACGGCCCAGATTTTACCTCAATAAATATTGAGGGAAAAAAGCATTTATTTTTAAGGACACACCCAGAAGCCACTAAGAAGATGATTGACAATATTAAAATTAGTCTATATCAAAGAAAATATCAAAAGTAAATTCAAAAAGCAAATGAAAAACTTGGGAAAATATTTTAACCATATGTGAAACGGGACTAACATTCTTTCTATAGAAAGATACACATTGAAAAATACAACCATAGGTGGAGCAAGATGAGGGATTAGGAGGCTCCTCTGATTGCCACCCCTGCCCCTGCCCCCACCCCACAGAAACATGAAATTTCAAAAAACTAACTACAGAAAAAAGCACCAGTATAAGAACCAAAAATCAGGTGAGCAATCACAGTACCAGGTTTTAACTTCATGTCACAGAAAGACGCACTGAAAAGGGCAGAAAAGGCAGTCTTGAATTGCCAACACCGGCCCTCCCTCGTCCCCCAACAGCAGCTGTGTGACATGGAGAAAGAATCTGTGCACTTGGTGAAAGGAGAGCACAGAGACTAGGGAACTTAGCATTGAACTCAGTGTTGCTCTGGGTATATACTTAAAAGAAAGGAAATCAATATATCAAAGAGATATCTGCACTCCCATGTTTGTTACAGCTCTGTTCATAATAGCCAAGCTTTGAAAGCAACCTAAGTGTCCATCAACAGATGAATGGCTAAAGAAAATATGGTACATATACTCAATGGAGTACTATTCAGCCATAAAAAGAATGAGATCTTGTCATTTGTAATACCATGGATGGAACTGTAAGTCATTATGTTAAGTGAAATAAGCCAGGCACAGAAAGACAAACATCGCATATTCTCTCTTATCTGTGGGATCTAAGAATCAAGACACCTAAACTCACAGAGACAGAGAATAGAAGGATGGTTACCGGAGGCTGTGATAGGTAGCGGGGGGTGGGGATGGCAGGTGGGGATAGTTAATTGACACAAAAGCAGTTTGAATAAATGAATATGGCCTAATATTTGATAGCACAACAGATTGAATATAGGCAATACTAATGTAATTGTACATTGCAAAATAATGAAAAGTGTATAATTGGATTATTTTTAACACAAAGATAAATAACTGAGGGGAGGGATATCCCATCTTCCATATGATTATTACACATTGAATGCCTATATCAAAAACCCTTTATGTACCCCATAAATATATACACCTACCATGAATCCACAAAGATCAAAAATTGTTAAAAAGAAGGGACAACTCATGGATGTGTACAATCACTTGGCATCAAAATTGGCTCTGTTGTGTACCTTGTCTATTTCTATTTACTATTAATATTTTAATTTACATTCCTCCTTTGAAGGTTTATCCATCCTTTCCAATATTACTTCCACTGCTCTATATCAAGCTCTCATCACCTATCCAGAGACCACTACAGCAACCTCCTTGCCCAACTCTTCACTTTTCTGTACTTAGAACTAAGTGGTTGCATACATATCACTGTAATAACACTACAGATCTCACAGGAAAATCTTCAGAATCTTCAATGAAAGTTTAGTTGACAGCAGAGCTTGAAGTTGGTCAAACTTCCTAAGTGTCATGCATAATTACAAATTAATCTTAAGTTGGCTGTAGATGGGATGCCCTACAGAGAAATTCTTAAATTAAAATAATTTACAAGCCATAAATCACAGTCATTTGGTAATATGTTTCTATGGTAAAAAGTAACTGTGTCAGAAGCTAAATATCATTATTTCTTGCTGTACACACAAATACATACATATGTGCACACATGTATACATATTTGTGACATCTTTTCCCTAAAACTGTTTTTCTTTATTATTCTCATGGTGTGCCACTGCATACCTGATTAATAATGAATCTGAGTGTCATTATATCACAAAAGATGTTATTAACTGCAACTAGTAGAAATCCTGAATAAAACTGGTTTAGACAATAAACAATTCTTCTCATCCATGATATGATTATTACACATTGAATGCCTATATCAAAACATTTTATGTACCCCATAAATATATACACCTACTATGAACCCACAAAGATCAAAAATTGTTAAAATGAAAGGACAACTCATGGACAGGTACAATAACACCACTCTTTGGCACTAGCACCTATTCTATGTGATTTCCTGGAATTGTCTTTCTTTGCATATTGCCTTTATCTCCAGACTAAGAAAAAGGCAGTGGCCGCAGGTTGAGGCATCATATCCAGATATGACAATATCCAAAGGAGAAAAAAAAGACTGCGTTTCCCTGAACCTCCTACTTAGGAATGAGAAAACTTTCCAGAAGATTCCTAAAATGAGTTGCATTGTATCCCCCCAAAAAGATATATTTGAGTCCTATCCTCTGATACCTGCAAATGTGACCTTTTTTGGAAATAGGGTCTTTGAAGATGTGATTACTTAAGATGAGATTATACTACATTAGAGTAGACCCTAAATCTAATGATGGGCATTTGGGTAAGAAAGCTATGTCAACACAGAGAGACAGAGGAGACACACAGGGGGAAAGGTCAGTGAAGACAGAGGCAATGATTGGAGATTGCAGCTGCAAGCCAAAGAATGACAAGGATTGTCTGCAACTACCAGAAACTAGGAGGAAAGTATGGAACAGAGGTTCCAGAAAGAACCAAATCTCCAGACACCCTGATTTCAGACTTCTGGCCTCTAAAACTATGAGGGAATAAATGTTTCTTGTTTTAAGCTCCCCCGATCCCCGCAAAAAAAAAAAAAAAAAAAAGCCAGGCACATAAAGACAAACTTTGCATTTTCTAACTTACTTGTGGAAGCTGAAAAATTAAAGCAATTGAACTC
>NW_012105464.1:2292491-2296047 GCF_000951045.1 Mandrillus leucophaeus
GCCTACATCCTGGCTGTATTTCTGTGTGAACTTAGCTGTGTTATCGAATCTTTCAAGGCCTCCTTTACTCCACATGTAAAATGAAGATAAATAGTGTTATGCTACATATGGGGTGGGGTGACGGGTAAATTAGTTGAGAAATTTAATACTTAAAAACGGTCTGGCAAGAAAGCACTGAGCCATGTTATTATTGTTATTGTTATAATTTTATAATTAAAAATTAAAATACATAAAAATATTAAAATTAATTAACTCTTGGTAATGAAATGATGGAATTATAAGTACATCCTTTAATTCTGTTTTGGCTTTTTTAGCTCTCTAAATTCCTTAATAATATTGCTTATATAATCAGAAAAAATCAATCAGTGTTATTTTGTTAGAGTACTAGCAATTTTGAGGAAAATTTTAAGTCTTTCTTGGACCCAAATAAAATTGGATCTATAACATCTATCTAAAAGAGTCTGAATGATCATTTTAAAGCTATTTAAATTTGAATCATTTGGACATTATAGAAAGCGTAGAGCAACAGAAAGAAAATGGCAAAAATCACAAAATTCAGAGATCCACTCTTAACACTTTGTTGTATCATAATGTTAGGAGGCTCCTGTGAACCATATGACACTAGGTGAGTGTGGTGGTGACTCAGTGGATGCATCCCTGCCACCTCAGGACTTTTCCAGCCAACCCCATCTCCCTAGAATCTTTTGTGCAAGACTTTACTAGCCACTCTGATGGTAGACTCTTCAAACCAAAAACAGAGGTTCCCTCATGGAATCCCTCTCTGAGGCTTATTTTTTCAAGTCAACTTTGCCTAAACCCTCTCTCTCTCTCGCTTTTTTCTTTTCTCCTCCCTTCAAGGCTGAAGGAAAAGTAACAAATGATTACATAACTGCACCTTTTCTTGGGACATTATTTAAATTTAAAACATTTGAACACAACACAGCATACACAAGGGCGTGTGTGAGTGTGTGTGTGTGTGTGTATTTACATTCACATGTATGCTTGGGTGTTACTACATCTCAGGACATTTTAGGAAAACTACTGTTTATTGGTTGGAAAACTGGGGAAAGAGTTTAGGATACTAACGCTGCTCAAGTAAAAATTTCCCAGTGCAGATACTTTCAAAAAACCATCCTTCCATATTGTAGTGAATTAAAATACTATGTTAGAAGCGATGGGCTTTAAAACCATATTTTTTTCATATATCAGTTGGCCTTTTATACATCTTATTTTCAGAAATGTTTATTCAGGTCTTTTGAACATTTCCTAAATAGGGTTATTTCTTTTTGTTGTTGTTATTGAGTAATTGGAGTTACTTATATATTTTGGATATGAAACCCTTATCTGTTGTATGATTTGCTAATATTTTCTCCCAATCTGTGGGTTATCTCTTCACTCTTTTCATTGTTTCCTTGGCTGTGCAAAAGCTTTTAATTTGATGCCATCTCATTTGTCTCTTTTTGCTTTTGTTGCCTGTTTTTGGGGTCATATGCAAGAAACTATGTTGGCCATAGTGGTCTCAATCTCTTGACCTCATGATCCACCCACCTCAGCCTCCCAAAGTTGATTCTTACATAAGGGATGTATAGAGTCCAATTTCATTCTTCATTTCATTCTGTATTTGGACAGCCAGTTTTCCCAATGCCATTTATCAAGGACACTGTCTTTTCACCATCATGTGTTCTTGGCCCGTCTGTTGAAATACAATCTATCATAGACAAATGGGTTTATTTCTGGGCTTTCTAGCCTGTTCCATTGCATACCAGAGCCATTCTGCTTTAGTTACTATAGCTTCACAGTACACTTTGAAATCAGTGACTTTGATGCCTGCAGCTTTGTTTGTTGGGAGCAACCCCCCAAAATCTGGCCATAAACTGGCCCCAAAACTGACCATAAACAAAATCTCTGCAGCACTGTGACATGTTCATAATGGCCCTAACGCCCAAGCTGGAAGGTTGTGGGTTTAGGCAAATGAGGGCAAGGAACACCTGGCCCGCCCAGGGCGGAAAACCGCTTAAAGGCATTCTTAAGCCACAAACAATAGCATGAACGATCTGTGTCTTAAGCACGTGTTCCTGCTGCAGTTAACCAGCCCAACCTATTCATTTAATTCAGTCCATCCCTTTGTTTCCCATAAGGGATACTTTTAGTTTGTTTAATATCTATAGAAACAATGCTAATGACTGGCTTGCTGTTAATAAATATGTGGTTAAATCTCTCTTCGGGGCTCTTACCTCTGAAGGCTGTGAAACCCCTGATTTCTCACTTCACACCTCTGTATTTCTGTGTGTGTGTCTTTAATTCCTCTAGCACTGCTGGATTAGGGTCTCAGCATTGTTCTTTTTGCTAAGAATTGATTTGACTATTTGGGGTGTTTTGTGGTTCCATGCAATTTTTAGGATTGTGTTTTGCTATTTCTATAACAAAAGGGTCATTGGAATTATAATGGGGGCTGCATTGAATCTGTAGGCCCCTTTGTGTAGCATGAATATTTTAACAATATTAATTCTTCCAATCTATGAACACTAGATAGTTTTCCATTTATTTGTGTCTTCTTCTATTTCTTTAATCAATGTTTTATAGTTTTTAGTATAGAGATGTTTCACCTTCTTGGTTAAATTTACTTCTATGTATTTAAGTTTTTGATGTTATTGTAAATAGGATTGTTTTCTAAATTTCTTCTTCAGATAGTTCAGTGTTAGTGTATACAAATGCTACTAATTTTTGTACATTGATTTTGTAACCTGTAACTCTACTGGCTTCATTGATCAGTTCTAAAAATTTTTGGTGGAGTCTTTAAGATTTTCTATATATAAGATTATGTCATCAGCAAGCAGAGATAATTTTACTTCTTCCTTTCCAATTTGTATGCCTTTTATTTCCTTTTTTTCCTAATTGCTCTGGCTTGGATTTCCAATATATATCGAATAGAAGTGATGAGAATTGTTATCTTTGTCTTATTCCTGATCTTAAAAGAAAAATCTTCAGTGTTTCACCATTGAGTATGACGTTAGCTGTGGGCTTGCCATATATGGCTTTTATCAGGTTGATGAACATTCCTTATATACCTGTTTTGTTGACAGTTCTTATCATGAAAAAAACATTACATTTTGTCAAATGATTTTCTGCATCTATTGTGATAATCATATTATTTTTGACCTTCATTCTGTTAATATGGTGGATCACATTTATTGACTTGCGTATGTTTAAACATCCCAAAGATAAATCCCACTTTATCATGGTAGATGATCTTTTAATTACTATTGAATAAGATTTTCTACTATTTTGTTAAAGATTTCTATGTTGATTAAGGATACTCACCTGTTGGGTTTTTTGTTGTTGTTGTTGTTCTGTCTTTGCCAGGCTTTGCTATCAGAGTAATGCTGGCCTTGTAAAATGAGTTTGAAAGTTCATCCTCATCCCAGAATTCTTGGAAGAACTTGAGAAAGTTTGGTACTTGTTCTTTAATTGTTTGATAGAATTCAGCCATGAAGCCATCTGTCCTGGGGTTTTCTTTGATGGGGACTTTCTATTATTGATCCAGTGGCTTTACTCA
>NW_012105464.1:2299334-2300436 GCF_000951045.1 Mandrillus leucophaeus
ATGTTTCTTGTTTTAAGCTCCCCCGATCCCCGCAAAAAAAAAAAAAAAAAAAAAGCCAGGCACATAAAGACAAACTTTGCATTTTCTAACTTACTTGTGGAAGCTGAAAAATTAAAGCAATTGAACTCATGGAGATAGAAGGATAGTTACCAGAGATTCAAAAAGGTATGGCTGGAGGAAGTAAGGATTGTTAATGTTTTTTAAAAATACTTAGAAATACTGAATAAGACTTAGTATTTGATGGGACAACAGGGTGACTATAGTAAATAATAATTTAATTGTACCTTTAAAAATAACTAAAATAGTATAATTGAATTGTTCATAACACAAAGAATAAATACTCAAGCACATGGATACTCCCTTTAACAAGAGGTGTTTATTTTGCATTGCATGCCTGTATCAAGGTATGTTATGTACCCTGCAAATATATATACCTACTAGGTACTCACAAAAAAATAAAAGCTAAAGAAACACAATCATATGGCAAGGTGCACAAATAAAGAAATATAAAATCAAAATACAAATTTCTTTTTTTGATGGATAGATGAAGTTGATGTTTTAATGAATCCAGAGTTGAACAGAGAGGTGTAAATAGAAAATGATTGTGACTCAAGCAGAAGATAAGTGCTAGGGCTGGGGTTTTGTAATGAGAGGTTTCATTGGAGAGGAAACACAAAATGGTTATAAAATCTGCAAAAATGTTCTTCCAGTGGCAAGGGAAGATTACCCTACTTATCCTCTTGACTGGGTTTTTAAAAAGCTGTGGGCCTCAAATTATGTAGTAATGATCACATTCATGAGTCTTGTGTCTAACGCGCACACACACACACACACACACACACGCAACCTTAAAGCAGCTTAGAATGGTTGAATACTCAAGCTCTGCAGTCACACCTCTGGGCCTACATCCTGGCTGTATTTCTGTGTGAACTTAGCTGTGTTATCGAATCTTTCAAGGCCTCCTTTACTCCTGTCTCTTATACACATCTAGATGTGTATAAGAGACAGCCTACATCCTGGCTGTATTTCTGTGTGAACTTAGCTGTGTTATCGAATCTTTCAAGGCCTCCTTTACTCCACATGTAAAATGAAGATAAATAGT
>NW_012105464.1:2301656-2316695 GCF_000951045.1 Mandrillus leucophaeus
ATCTCTTGACCTCATGATCCACCCACCTCAGCCTCCCAAAGTTGATTCTTACATAAGGGATGTATAGAGTCCAATTTCATTCTTCATTTCATTCTGTATTTGGACAGCCAGTTTTCCCAATGCCATTTATCAAGGACACTGTCTTTTCACCATCATGTGTTCTTGGCCCGTCTGTTGAAATACAATCTATCATAGACAAATGGGTTTATTTCTGGGCTTTCTAGCCTGTTCCATTGCATACCAGAGCCATTCTGCTTTAGTTACTATAGCTTCACAGTACACTTTGAAATCAGTGACTTTGATGCCTGCAGCTTTGTTTGTTGGGAGCAACCCCCCAAAATCTGGCCATAAACTGGCCCCAAAACTGACCATAAACAAAATCTCTGCAGCACTGTGACATGTTCATAATGGCCCTAACGCCCAAGCTGGAAGGTTGTGGGTTTAGGCAAATGAGGGCAAGGAACACCTGGCCCGCCCAGGGCGGAAAACCGCTTAAAGGCATTCTTAAGCCACAAACAATAGCATGAACGATCTGTGTCTTAAGCACGTGTTCCTGCTGCAGTTAACCAGCCCAACCTATTCATTTAATTCAGTCCATCCCTTTGTTTCCCATAAGGGATACTTTTAGTTTGTTTAATATCTATAGAAACAATGCTAATGACTGGCTTGCTGTTAATAAATATGTGGTTAAATCTCTCTTCGGGGCTCTTACCTCTGAAGGCTGTGAAACCCCTGATTTCTCACTTCACACCTCTGTATTTCTGTGTGTGTGTCTTTAATTCCTCTAGCACTGCTGGATTAGGGTCTCAGCATTGTTCTTTTTGCTAAGAATTGATTTGACTATTTGGGGTGTTTTGTGGTTCCATGCAATTTTTAGGATTGTGTTTTGCTATTTCTATAACAAAAGGGTCATTGGAATTATAATGGGGGCTGCATTGAATCTGTAGGCCCCTTTGTGTAGCATGAATATTTTAACAATATTAATTCTTCCAATCTATGAACACTAGATAGTTTTCCATTTATTTGTGTCTTCTTCTATTTCTTTAATCAATGTTTTATAGTTTTTAGTATAGAGATGTTTCACCTTCTTGGTTAAATTTACTTCTATGTATTTAAGTTTTTGATGTTATTGTAAATAGGATTGTTTTCTAAATTTCTTCTTCAGATAGTTCAGTGTTAGTGTATACAAATGCTACTAATTTTTGTACATTGATTTTGTAACCTGTAACTCTACTGGCTTCATTGATCAGTTCTAAAAATTTTTGGTGGAGTCTTTAAGATTTTCTATATATAAGATTATGTCATCAGCAAGCAGAGATAATTTTACTTCTTCCTTTCCAATTTGTATGCCTTTTATTTCCTTTTTTTCCTAATTGCTCTGGCTTGGATTTCCAATATATATCGAATAGAAGTGATGAGAATTGTTATCTTTGTCTTATTCCTGATCTTAAAAGAAAAATCTTCAGTGTTTCACCATTGAGTATGACGTTAGCTGTGGGCTTGCCATATATGGCTTTTATCAGGTTGATGAACATTCCTTATATACCTGTTTTGTTGACAGTTCTTATCATGAAAAAAACATTACATTTTGTCAAATGATTTTCTGCATCTATTGTGATAATCATATTATTTTTGACCTTCATTCTGTTAATATGGTGGATCACATTTATTGACTTGTGTATGTTTAAACATCCCAAAGATAAATCCCACTTTATCATGGTAGATGATCTTTTAATTACTATTGAATAAGATTTTCTACTATTTTGTTAAAGATTTCTATGTTGATTAAGGATACTCACCTGTTGGGTTTTTTGTTGTTGTTGTTGTTCTGTCTTTGCCAGGCTTTGCTATCAGAGTAATGCTGGCCTTGTAAAATGAGTTTGAAAGTTCATCCTCATCCCAGAATTCTTGGAAGAACTTGAGAAAGTTTGGTACTTGTTCTTTAATTGTTTGATAGAATTCAGCCATGAAGCCATCTGTCCTGGGGTTTTCTTTGATGGGGACTTTCTATTATTGATCCAGTGGCTTTACTCACTATTGTTTGGTTCAGATGTTCTATAAATCCATGATTCAGTCTTGGTAGGTTATATTTTTCTAGGAATTCATCAATTTATTCTAGAATATCCAATTTGTTAGTGTATACTTGTTCATAGTAGTCTCTTAATAGCATTTTTGCCTCTGTATGATGCAAGTTGTGATGTCTCTTCTCTCCTTTCTGATTTATTTTTGAGCTTTCTCTCTACTCTATTAGTCTAAATAAGGATTTGCTACTTTAGTTTTACAAAAACAAACTGTTAATTTAGTGGATATTTTCTATTGTTTTCCTAGACTTATTCATTTATTATCTAATCTTCATTATTTCCTTTGTTCTACTAACTTTGGGTTTAGTTAGTTCTTCTATTTCTAGTTTCCTGAGGTGTAACATTAGGTTGTGTACTTTATATCTTCATTCTTCATTCTTTTTTGATAGAGGCATTTAATGCTATAAATTTTCCTCTTGGAACTGCTTCTGTTATGTCTCATAAGTTTTGGTATGTTTTATTTGCATTTTTGTTTGTCTCCAAATATCTTTTAATTTCTCTTTTAATTTCTTTTTGGACTCAATAATTGTTCCTGAGAATATTGTTTAGTTTTCACATATTTGTGAATTTTCCTTCTGTTATTGATTTCTAGTTTCATAAGATTGTGGTCTGAAAAGATATTTGATATGATTTCAATCTTCTTAAATTTGTTAAGACTTAGTATGAGGTCTAACATATGATCTATCCTAGAGAATGTTCCATGCCCACTTGATAATAATGTTTATTCTGTTGCTGTTGAATGGAATGTTCTGTACATGTCTGTTAGGCCAATTTGATCTAAAGTGCTCAACATCACTAATTATCAGGGAAAAGAAAATTAAAACCTCAATGAAATATTACCTCTCACCTGTTGAAATGGCTATAGTCAAAATGATGAAAGATAATAGATGTTGGCAAGGATGTGGAGAAATTGAAACCCTTGTACACTGTTGATGGGAATGTAAATTAATACAGCCATTATGGAAAACAATATGGAGATTCCTCAAAAATACTAAAAATAAAATTACTTTATGATCCAGAAATCCCATGCTTAGATTTCTATCTAAAGAAATCAAAACCAGTGTGTCGAAGAAACGTTTGCACTTCCATGTTCATTGAAATATTATTCTCAATAGCCAAGAATTGGAAATAGCAGAAGTACCTATCAACAGATGAATGGATTTAAAGTATGTGGTGTATATATACACAATAGAATATTATTCAGCCTTTAAAAAGAACAATAGTTGTCATTTGCAGCAACATAGATAGATTTAGAGGACATTATGCTAAGTAAAATAAGTCAAGCAAGAAAGGCAAATATTGCATGCTCTCACTTATATGTGGAATCTAAAAATTTGAACTTATAAAAGTAGAGAGTAGACTTGTGGTTACCAGAGGCTGCGGTAGAGGTGGGGTGTGGAAAAGGGGAAATGTTAATCAAAGGGCACAAAGCTTCAGTTAGAAAAGAGTAATAAGCTTTGTTGATCTATTGCACTTCATGGTGACTATAGTAGATATACCTAATGTAAATGACCAGTTAACGGGTGCAACACACCAACATGGCACATGTATACATATGTAACAAACCTGCACGTTGCGGACATGTACCCTAGAACTTAAAGTATAATAATAAAAAACAAGAAACATCAGCCAATATTGCTTCACTGAAAAAAATATAATAATATATTGTATACTTCAAAATTGCTAAAAGTGGATTTTAAATGTTCTCACCATAAATAAATGACAAGTATGTGAAGTGATTAATGTTAACTAGCCTGATTTGCTCATTACACGATGTATACATGTATTGAAGCCTCACGTTGTATCCCATAAATGTATATAATTATTCTGTGTCAATAAAAATATTTTATATAAAACCCTGAAATATTGGGGAAGGGGCTAAATTGTTGCAGATAAGGTCAGAGAAGGGACAGAATACTACTATATTTCTAATGAACTCCTGGAGAGTGTCTTGATAACTTTAAAGCCAGGGTTATAGTTGCTGTCTACCAACAATAAAATGTGTGTAATAAGAATTCACGTTCATAAAGAGTAAGAAGGGAAAACACATTAGCACTGTGCTGTTTCAACATGCAGAAAAGGTATTTGATCAAATGATTGATTCTCATCTGTCATGAAAAGCTTTCTTATAAAGGAAAAAGAAGTCTTACTATGTTCCTAATAGCAAAATGGTCGATTCTCATTTCCTGCCTAATGAATTATTTACACACTCCACTGAAGGCCATTTATACTCCATCTACACTTACAGAATGCTCCAGAAGGTGGCACATTCAGTTATATAAGAATTTCTTCTAAATTCAATATATTCTCATCATTTAATCTGTGAAAATGTTGTTGTTCTCTACCTTAGAGATGAATGAAGACCCATGTTATGATACACGGGTCCTTTTATGATCATAGAGCAATGTATGAAGCAAGTTTTTGTAAGAATATCATTATTTGATCAATGTAAATCAAGAACCAGTGCAATCCTAAAAGCATGGTTCAACCCCTTATCTAGTACCTTGGGGTCTTTTGACATTTCCTGACTCTGCCCCTACATTACTCCTGCCTGACCCAGCTCCTTCAGGAAGTAGCACTCCCTGAACTAGTAGATGTTCAGGAGAAACTGAAGGAGCTGGCAACCTTTAAACTGAAGATGGTACTTTTAATATCTTGAGAAACCTTTTAAGTGACAAAAGAGTTGCTAGTTTTAAGCTTTCTTTTCTCCTCAAAGGTGTGCATTTAGCATACTTAGCTCATTTATATTACAGTGAAGACTCAAAGAAAAGCTCTATTCTTGTTACTCATGCTGTGTAGAAGGAAAGAAAGGTGTGTCTTAAAAACACTGTAGGCTCCTTCGGTCATTTGTCCCTCATTACAGATGTAGGTTGGACATCTTACAATAATAGTAGTGGCAACAGGCTGGTTCCCAGATGGAGGTCCCAGTGTAGCAAGGATGAATGAAAGTGAAATGGAGATCAGCTGACATTTAGGTTGCTCAAAATGCATTGGGTTTTCATATCATGTTGCTGGTAGAGTTAATTTCCCCATTCATACAATAGCTGGATCAACAGTTGCAATGACTTTCTTGATTTTAGAGCAACATATTATATCACTTTGACATGGTCATTGAAAGAAAATGTATCTCTATGTAGAGTAAAGATACAAGAGTGAAACTAACAGAAATGTGGCAACAACATGAAAATTTAGCTGGATTAACACATTGTAGAATAATTTCTAGTTCAAAATAATTTACTAAACACCAGGACCTCTTTGTAGGTAAAATTGGGCACATTTTAATGTATCTAGGAATGCCAGTTGCCTCTTGAGAATTTCATTTTAAAATTCAAATTTAATTTTTGAAAATGATCTTTAAATTATTAATCTTATTGTCTTATATTAATAAATATTTTCTGAACGATAATAATACAAATTTTGACATTTGGGCTATACAATTTTGCTTTTTATTATCAATAATAAGCTGAATCATTTCCCCAAAATCACATTTGTTGACTTCCTAGAACTTATAACTTTAAAATGAAGTATTTTAAAATTACTGAGAGATATACTATTGATATAGAAAAAATGCATACATGTACAGTTAAAGAATAAAGTAGAAAATAGTGTAAACCCAATCTAAGTAAGGAAATGGAACACTGCCAGCCAGCAGGCACATCAGGAGCTCCTTGTACATTCACTATTTGCTGCTTTTCTGCGTTCCCTTTCCGCCAGAGTGTTATTCTGACTCTTGAATACTCTATTTGCTTTTCTGCTTATTTTTTACCACATATGATGAAACCATAAATAATATACTATTTAATATAGCCTGAACTTTATATAATCAAAATAGACTTGGAGATGTCTTTTTGTCTTCTTTCTATCAAAATTATAATTGTGAAAATTATCAGTGTTGTTCCATATAAACATAATTCGTTTTTATTGCTGAAAAATATTTCATTATATGAAAACACCAAAATGTAATTATCCATTTTACTAATGATAAATTTTTGAGTCATTTATGTTTCTTGCTATTGCAAGCAATGATTCAGTGAGCAGTTTGCATGGGTTTCCTGGTGCACATAACTATGAGTTTAAATATGGTATATAACTAAAGATTGTCTTCTGTATTACAGTTCATTTTCATCTTCAACTTTATGAAATAGTGTCAGAATTTTTTCCAAATTTATATTTGGAAATATATTTATGTTTACCAATTAATATTCCCAACAGCAGTGGATGAGAATTTCTGTTGGACCACATTGTTGCCAAACCTAGTCAATGATTGCCAATCTGTTGTATAATATAAATAACTGTATCACATGTGGGTTTGAATTTGCATTTCAGTGAAACTTGAACACCTATTCAGAGATGTATTGATTATTTGGATTTCTTCTTTTGTGAAGAGATTGTTTAAGTTTTTGGTCCTTTTGTCTATTTTGTTGTCTATAATATTAATATGATTTGTAGAAGTTTTTATATATTCTGCACTTGAATCCTTTGTCAACTATATTATAGGAAAACTTTTCCTTTCAGTTGGTGACTAATATTTTTAAATATTTTACCTGGTCTTCTGATTAATAAACTTTTTTTTCATTTTAATGCAATGTAACTTAGATTTTCTTTGGCTAGGTGATTTTAATGTTTTGTTTAGTAGTTTTTCCTATGCTACAGTCATGTTGACAGTCTTCTCTATTGTATTCTAAACGTTTCATATGTTGGGTATTATATATATGGCTTAAATTTAGCTGGAATTTATCTTTCACAAAGTATTAAGTTGGGGTAGAATTTTCGCCCATGGATTCCTAATTGAGCCAGCACCATTGTTTTGAAAAATCCATTATTTCCTGTTGATTTTCAAATGTCTGTTTTTTTAATATATCAGGTGCCATGAGTGGGTCTGTGTCTGTTCTCTCTATTCTGTTTTGTTGAACTGCTTCATTCCATTTACCAACAAAAACATCTTGATTATTGTAGCTTTTTAATAAGCCTTGATATCTAGTTAGAAAATGCCTTTACTTTGTTTTTCTATATGTTGGTCTTGACCCTCCTTACTACCACTTTTCTATTCCTTCTGAATTTTTGAATCAGATTACCAAATTCCACAAAATTGATGGTGGGAATTTCCACTGGGATTATATTGACCTTTTAACACAATCTGAGTAGAATTTATATCTTTATGATATTGTGTTTTTAATTCATGAATGTTTATCTCTACATTTAGTTAAGTCTTATTTAATTTCTCTCATTAAGGCTACAAGATTTCTCTGTAAATATCTTATACATACTTTATTAGATGTATTCCAAAGTACTTGACATTTTAAAATTTTATTGCAAATTGTTCCAGATAAATAAAAATATCATGGAATTTGTTATAAGTATCTAATATCCAGTAAAATTCTTATTTTTCATATTCTTTCTGCATTTTATTTTAGATCGTCCATATGCACAATCATATAATTTGTGAGTAACAATAATATTGCTTCATCTTGTACAATTTCAATATATTTTAGTTACAAATTTTGACTGTGGAGGCAAGCACATTCAATATCATGGTAAATAGTTGTGTAGAGCATCATTACCTAAACAGAAATGTGTTAAAAGTTTCCCATAGTTTGGTACACTTTAGCAGGTAGAATAATCTCTCTTTTATTCCTGGGCTATTAAAGGACTGTTTATTTTATGTATGCGAGATGTATGTTCAGCACAAACCTTCTTTTAATGCTGAGTATACCTTTATTTTTATCAAACCATTTTTGTCATTAAATAATGATATGAATTTTGTATCCCATAACAATGCAATAACATACATTAGCTGACTTTCTAATGCTATGTCACCTTGTTCCAAGTGCATTAACCTTTTTATATATTGCAGATTTGGCTTGCTGTTATTGCGTCTGGAATTTTCACATCATGTTTATTAGAGAAATTGGCCTATAAGTTGCTCTTCCTGTGTTTTCCTCCTCAGGTTTCTGTATCAAAGATTGGGTAGGGTAAAAATGAGTTGGGGAGTGTTGCTTTTTTCTGTATTCTAGAAGAGTATCTCGAGATTAGAGTCATTTTTTCTTCAACATTTGAGATCACTTCTTATGAGGCCATCTTTTGCTCATAATCTGACCAGCATTCCTTGCAGTCTACTGAGGGTAGGTAGGGTGTGGGGCAGGTTTATCTCTAGCTCTCCCTTCCTGGGACTGTGAAATTAGCAAGTAAAAATGCAGGGAACCTAGTTCAATTTCAATTATTTTTAATTGCCTATATGACTGTACACTGAGATATAGAAATATTGCATGGAATAGATTTATGCATAAATTATCCATGGTTTATCCAAAATAAATTATAAATATTTAAATTATATACCTCTCTGTTTAAGTATATTTACTTGATGATTTCTCTCTCTTTATGAATTCCTTGTTTTCCAGAAATTGCTTATAAATTGCTTACAAATTTCTTTACAGTTAAAACCTATTTACATTGCAGCATACCTTCTACACTGGCCACTGCCAACTTATTTAATTATTTTGTCCATTGAAAAATTATTAATGAGAACATATGCTTAAAATTAATGACTTTGATAACTTATTTTCAAATTTAATTTGTTAAGCATGGCATAAGTTGCTTTACCATTCTTCAAGATTGTGTTTCATCTGTGACCAACGATTTTTTTCAATGTTGTCCAGTAACAAAAATAATATTATCATGATTTTTAATCCCCTTCTTCTTTAGTATTACATATGATTTCATGTATTCCCATACTGGAAGAATATATAATAATATTCATGTAAAAGGATCAAATTATTCAAGCAATGAAATCCATTTCAAAGGATAGTTATGGCAAGTACCATAATAACTATCCATTCAACTCAGAATTTCTTTTCCATTAATGAGTAATGTTGTCCTTTTAAAAAAAGCATTAACGTTTAAGGGGTTGAGTATTTATCAATTATTTATTTTTTCCCTCCAACCTTTATTTTAGGTTCAGGGACTACATGTGTAGATTTGTTACACGGGTAAATTTCATGTCACTGAGGTTTGGTATACAAATGATTTCATTACTGAGATAGTGATCATAGTATGCAATAGGTGACTTTTTGTTTCTCACTCTCCTCCCACCCTCCACCTTTAGGTAGGTCCCAGTGTCTGTTATTCCCCTCTTTGTGTCCTTGTGGACCCAACATTTAGCTCCCACTTATAAATAAGAACACGTGATATTTGGTTTTCTGTTCCTGCACTAATTTGCATAGGAAAATGGCCTCCAGCTGCATCTATGTTCCTACAAAGGACATGATTTTATTCTTTTTTGTGGCTGCATAATATTCTATGGTGTATATGTACCACGTTTTCTTTATCCAGTCCACCACTGATGGGCATTCAGGTTAATTCTGTACCTTTGTTATTGTGAATAGTGCTGCAATGAACATACATGTGCATGTCCCTGTCTCTTTATGGTAAATTGATTTGTATTTTTTTGGGTATATACCCAGTAACAGGATTGCTCAGTCAAATGGTAGTTCTGTTTTAAGATACTTGAGAAATTTCCCAACTGCTTTCTACGTGGCTGAACTGATTTAAATTCCTGTCAGCAGTTTATAAGCATTCCCTTAGAAATCTCACTGACATCTGTTTCTTTTTGCTTCTTAATATTAGCCATTTTGACTGGTGTGAGATTACATCTCACTGTGGTTTTGATTTGCACTTCTCTAATGATTAGTGATGTTGAGCAATTTTTCATGCGATTGTTAGTCATATGTATGTCTTCTTTTGAGAAGTGTTCATTCATGTTCTTTGCCCATATATTCAATAATTTCTTTTAAGCAATGGAGCACTTCAATAACATTGCTATTCTTTTACTTTGCAAAATCCTATTGAAAAAGAAGCATTGAAAACTATGAACAAGAAACAAGTAGGCTTCACTCAATGGGCCGTTTAAAAAGTCAAAAACAATTTGGGGAGCCTTTTCTTCGGAATTAAAGGATAATTTCAATGCTTCCAAAACAAACTGAAAAATCTTTCAGTTGAACTGTATTTGTTAAAAGATAGCCAATATTGTCTTGAATAAGAGAATTAAAAAATACTGGATACTAACAAAATCACAAAAATCCTTTGATAAATTAAGACAGTAAATGCCGAAGAGAACAATTTTATGACAATTACTTCAGTCAAGAGAATGAATATCAGATACTATTTTTTTTTTCAGAATATGGAAAACACAGTTATTTTCTGCAGACTCATTCGTGTTCTGTTTCAACTTTGAATAAACATCGTACCTATATGAAAATATCCACCAAAATTTTTACTTGGATTATCTCTGCCAAAAGCAGTACATTTTTCTTGTTCACTCCTAACTCAAAAATAGTCTCTGCAAAAGCTTCTGTTTCTGAAGTGTCGTTGGAAGGGATTTCATTCACAATAGCTTTAAAAGCAAGCATTTTTCATGAGAAAACTATTGCACAAGCAAAGGAAAAGTTGTTTTGTGCATCCTCATGACTTGAATCTGTGGCTATCCTGTAAAAAGGCTTAGATCTTTTATCACAAATGATTTAAATCTATTATTTAGATCTTCAATAAACTCCATAAATGAACTATCTAATTTTTAAATTATTGCAGTAGGTTTTACCCTGACACATCAAAATTTGCCTGCAATTTTAGAATCAGAAAAACACTTCTGGTAGTAGAGTGTCTGGAATTGGTGGGTTCTTAGTTTCGCTGACTTCAAGAATGAAGCCGCGGACCCTCACGGTGAGTGTTACAGTTCTTAAAGATGGTGTGTCCAGAGTTTGCTCCTTCAGATGTTCAGATGTGTCCAGAGTTTCTTCCTTCTGGTGGGTTTGTGGTCTTGCTGGCTTCAGGAGTGAAGCTGCAGACCTTCTGGTGAGTGCTACAGCTCATAAACACACAGACCCAAAGAGTGAGAACCAGCAAGATCTATTGCTAGAACAGTGAAAGAACAAATCTTCCACAGTGTGGAAGGGGACCCAAGTGCGTTCCCGCTGCCGGCTCAGGCAGCCTGCTTTTATTCCCTTATCTGACATCCTGCTGATTGACTCATTTTACAGAGAGCTGATTGGCCCATTTTACAGAGAGCTGATTGGTCCATTTTCACAGGGTGCTGATTGGTGCATTTACAATCCTTTCGCTAGACACAAAAGTTCTCCAAGTCCCCACCAGATTAGCTAGACACAGAGCACTGATTGGTGCATTTACAAACCTTGAAGGGTGCTGATTGGTGCATTTACAATCCTTTAGCTAGACACAAAAGTTCTCCAAGTCCCCACTAGATTAGCTAGACACAGAGCACTGAGCAGTGCGTTTACAAACCTTGAGCTAC
This sequence comes from Mandrillus leucophaeus, assembly GCF_000951045.1. Taxonomy (NCBI): domain Eukaryota; kingdom Metazoa; phylum Chordata; class Mammalia; order Primates; family Cercopithecidae; genus Mandrillus; species Mandrillus leucophaeus. The sequence continues at coordinate 2,313,042 of NW_012105464.1, forward strand.
ACACAGGGTGCTGATTGGTGCATTTACAATCCTTTAGCTAGACACAAAAGTTCTCCAAGTCCCCACCCGACCCAGAAGCGCAGCCGGCTTCACCTCTCAAGGGAACTCGCCGGGGAACTTTGCGGCACCTAGCCTGGGCACTCCAGCAGCCCAGAGGGAGCTCCTCCCCTGATCACGCCCAGCAGGCGCAGGCCGGCCACGCGGAGTGCGGGCCACTGAGCCTGCGCCCACCGGAGCTCCTCCCCTGATCAAGCCCAGCAGGCGCAGGCCGGCCACGCAGAGTGCGGGCCACTGAGCCTGCGCCCACCTGGAATCCGGGCCGGCCGGCAAGCTCCAGGCGCAGCCCCGGCTCCCACCCGCGCCTCTCACTCCACACCTCCCCGCGAGCAGAGGGAGCCGGCTGCAGCCTTGGCCAGCCCCAGAGAGGGACCTTCACAGCGCAGGGGCGGGCTGAAGGGCTCAAGTGCGGCCAGAGCGGACACTGAGGCCGAGGAGGCGCCTAAAGCAAGTAAGGGCTGTTAGCACGTTGTCACCTCTCAGTAGTATACTCAAAACATCATTTGAATTGAAAGACTGATGAAGATCTATAGTGTCTACTAAGATAAAAATAGCCACCATCCCCTGTGACTATTTTATATTCTTCATATGAATGTCTCTTAAGTAAAAAATGTTGGTCGGGCATGGTGGCCCATGCTTGTAATCCCAGCACTTTGAGAGTCCGAGGTGGGCCAATCGCTTGAGGCCAGGAATTCTAGACCAGCCTGGTCAACATGGCAAAACCCCATCTCTACTAAAAATGCAAAACTTAGTCAGGCATGTTGGTGCATGCCTGTAATCCCAACTACTGCAGAGGCTGAAGCAAGAGAATTACTCGAGCCTGAGAGGCGGAGATTGCAGTGAGCCAAGATTGCACCACTGCACTCCAGCCTGGGTGACAGAGCAAGACTCTGTCTGGAAAAGGAAAAGGAAAAGAAAGGAAAGGAAACAAAAGGAAAGGAAAGGAAAAATGTGTTGTTTTATCCTGTCTTTGTATATCAGTCCGTTTTCAGACTGCTTGTAAAGACATACTCGAGACTGGGAAGAAAAAGGGGCTTAATTGGACTTACAGTTCCACATGGCTGGGGACACCTCAGGACCATGGCGGGAGGCAAAAAGCGCTTCTTACATGACAGCGGCAAGAGAAAAATGAGGAAGAAGCAAAAGCGGAAAGCCCTGATAAACCCATCCGATCTCGTGAGACTTACTCACTATCATGAGAACAGCGCGGGAAAGACAGGCCCCCATGATTCAATTACCTCCCCCTAGGTCCCTCCCACAACACTCAGGAATTCTGGGAGGTACAATTTAAGTTGAGATTAGGGTAGGGACACAGTCAAACCGTATTATTCTGCCCCTGGCCCCTCCAAATTTCGTGTCCTCACATTTCAAAACCAATCGTGCCTTCCCAACATTCCCCCAAAGTTTTACAGGTGTGAGCCACCGGCCCCAGCCATCAGTTGTTTTAAATATCCAAGTCCTGTAGATTCTTTGTCAAAGTTATACTATGTCATTTTTAACTGCTTGTAAATGGTATTATTATATTTTTAATACTGGTGTCCACTTGTTCTTGCTAGCATATAGAAATACAATTGTGTTTTGTATGTTTATCTTGTGTCCTGTGACCTTATTAAACTCACTAATTAGTTCAAAGAGGTTTCTTACTTTTTCTGTAGATTCTTGGGCTTTTATGTGAAGACAATCATGTCACCTGCAAACAAGAGTCATCTTATCTTATTTTTCTGTATGATCTATGTGCCTGTATTTTCTTTTCCTGTCCTACTTCACTGGCTATAACTTCCAGCACTATAACAAATAAGTTTTGAGAGGAAACATTTCTACCTTGTTCTCAATGTCAAAGGGAAAGCATTCAGTATTTCACTATTAAGTATAATGCTATCTATATATTATTTATAGATGCATTGTATCAACCTGAAGAAGTTTTGCTCTATTCCTACTTTTCTGACAGTTTTTATTATTATAGGTGTTCAATTTTCATAAGTTTTTCCTGCATTTATTGATAAGATTATGTGATTTATCTTCTTTAATAGTGTGGAATAATTTATTTATTTTAAAATTTTAATAAGCCATGTATCTCTGCAAATCTGTTTTTATGGTTTTTCAACTGAATCAGATTCAACCAAACATTATATATATACATATGTGTATATATATGTGTGTATATATATATAAAGTATTTGGTTGAATATTTGGTTGAATTGAGAGTTCCTTAAAACAAACATCTTTCTCTGTGTGTGTGTATATATATAGATAGATAGATATATACTATGGAGACTGGCAAGTCCAAAATCTTCAGAGTGGGCTGGTAGGCTGGAAACAAGAGGAAGAGTCAATGTTGTTCCAATCCCAAGGCCACCTGCTGGTAGATTTCCCACTTGCTTGAGGAAGATCAGTCTTTTGTTCTATGTAGGCCTTCAGCTGGTTGGATGAGGCCCACCCACATTACAGAGGGCAATCTGCTGTACTCAAACTCCATCTATTTAAATGCTATTAACTTCTAAAACATCCTCAGAAATATCCGGAAGAATCTTTGACCACATATCTGGACACTATAACCCAGACAAATTGACACATAAAATTAACTAACATGAATACCTTCACAGCAACGTCTACTTTTGTGTTTGATTGAATAAATGGAGATTGTAGTTTAGAAAAGCAAATTTTCTGTTCAACCTATTTAGAAAATAGGAAAATATTAATTATATTACTCTGTAACAATATTTTTACAAGTATTTATAAGTTTGATCAAAATTTTTAAATTGACAAAATATCTGTGAGAGTATAGAGTATTAATATAAAATAATTTGTGAGAATATAAGTTTGTATGATATTTTGGAGATAACATTTTGGCAATATTTATAAAAATCTGAAATAATCACAACAGTTTCATTTTAACCCAATTTCTGCTCTACTACGTTTTTAAGAAAACATGCACATTTTCCAAAGAATTTGTGTTTAAAAATGTTTATTTAGTTCTGTTTATTACAGTATAAATTGGGAAACAATTATGTGTTCATCAATGGAAAAATGGTTAAATCATGGCACACACATTGGAATCCCATTAGTACTACAAAAGTAAATCTGTATGACCTTGTTATGGAAAAATCATTCATTCATTAGTCAAAAGGTTAATTTATTAATTAAATCAAAAATTTATATCTATATCATTTACTATTAGTTAAATTAATTTATAATACTTATTAAAGGCAAATGGGAGAAGAATAGGTACATCACTTCTCGTTGTGTGTTTTAAAATATTGCAATAAGGGGTTTGGGGAAATGTAGGTTAAACAGTACAAAATTGCAGTTATGTGGGATGAATAAATCTAGAGGTGTAATGTACAGGATGATGACTATAGTCAATAATACTATATTGTATAATGGAAATTTGGCAAGAGTAGATTTTTAGTGCTCTTAACACACACAAAATGGTAAATATGTGAGGCAGAATACATTAATTTGCTTGACTACAGGAATCATTTTATTATGCATATTTATCAAAATGTGACATTGCATATTTTATTTTATTTTATTTTATTTTTGAGACAGAGTCTTGTTCTGTCGCCCAGGCTGAAGTGCAGTAGCCCCATCTCGGCT
>NW_012105464.1:2318657-2443531 GCF_000951045.1 Mandrillus leucophaeus
GTCTCTACTAAATAAATAAATAAATAAATAAATAAAAGTGTTGAATTTTGAAGAAACACTGTGGAATGTGGTTTATCTGTATTGTTAGTTTTTTTTTTTTTGAGAAAGAATCTTTGTAATATTATTTTTATAATTAAAATATTTAAATAAACCTAACAACAGAAATGGTAGCTGGGGATCAGTCATATAGCTTCTCCTAACTGATGAAACAGAGAAAATTTGAAATCTGAATGACTTAAAACAATAAATATTTATTTATTTTGCACACAAAAAAAGACGGGTTGACATAGGCTCTCTGCTATCAGTTGAACCAGAGATTCAGGCTGCTTTCATCTTGTAGTTCCGCCATCTCAACACGGGTTCTCCATGTTTGATCCTGAATAAAGGAGAAAGCATGGAAGAGTCAAGCATGGAAGAGTCAAACTGATTCTCAAATACATTGGCCTAGAACTAACAGAGCCTGAAACTGACAAACAAGTTTTTGTTTTCATTTCAGTGGAATGTCCTACTCACAGGATTCTTTCTAGTTATGAGTGTGCTTGGTAATGCACTCAATAAACCTAGGAGGTAGAGAAGGGTCAGATGTGGACAAGCTTTTGCAAACTCTCCAAGAAATTGCTAAATAGTATGTTCTCAATAAAGAGTAACCATCATATAATTTGTTATTACAATAACTCTATTTGTTGGAGAAGTTTCTTGGAAGTGTAAATGTGTCTTAGAATTCACCAGCTTTTTCAACAGCCTAAAATATGACAGGTGTTTTAAATCCAGGAGTGCATTTAATTTTGAAAAGGACCCTGAAAATACTTGTAGGAAATGTCTACTCTTCTTCACTCAATAGTGCCTTTCTCCACTGCCCTTTGCGATAACATCTACAATCTCAGTAAGCTGAGAATTTTCTCCTTTATTTTGGTGCATAATTACATTCTTAGTCCCAAGTTAAGAAAGCAACTATGCACCAAAAGAAAGGAGAAATACCACCTGACTAACATGTTTGAGGACCTGTACAGGTACCATTAAGCACACTGAAAACAAGGAATTTTCTCTGGGAAAAGTACACAGAGACAAGAGGAAATGAAAGTACGGTGAATTATTTTTTCTTTCAAAATCAGCACTAGCATGTCTGCCAAGAAAACATTTTCTAACTCTTAGAAATGCATTTAGGGATTATTAAGAATTCAGCTTCCCTAGATGTTTCCCTTACACAGTGATTTCCATGGTCTTTCCTCATCTATCATTTATGGATGAGGTTTTCATTTTTCCCACCTAGGTATGCTCACTCATAAGTACATACATAGTCAGTTTCAAATAAAACACCCTATTAAAACCCTACAGCCAATATTAGAGTGTTTCATAAAATCCTCTTCTAACTTCAGAGTTATATCCTTAAAAAAAAACAGTAGGTTATGTGACAATTCATATTCTACTAACCAGCCTATTTGTAAAACACCTTCAGAGTGTGGTGAAGATGTTTATGGAGGATGACCACGTGTCTAAACTTCCCTATCTAAAGTGAACTTTACATAGAAGGGATTTTTGCTGTCAGAGGGATTCCATGATGAAGATCTAGCCGGGAGATACTTACATGGAATTGGAGTACTCTGTAGCAGAGATAACAGGTGATTCTTGGCTGTCTGTTCCACTGAGAATAGGGTGTAGCCACCAAAAGAGGAGATGGTAAAGATATGGTCAGCAGATCAAGTTCCAGAAATGGGCAGGAGAATAAACTGAGTAAGACCCAGGGGAAGTGTGTTGTAATGTAGGAAACAGCTGAAGCTAGATAAAAATGTTGGTCCATGGGCACAGTGAGCACCCACAGAATCCTGGGACTAAGTGCAACAAGATCCTGGGTAAATGAAGCCAATAGGCAATCCCCAAATTGTGTTTGATTCTAATTTTCGACACCCATTTTTTGGTTCTTTAGCCACAATGTCATTCTTTTTATCACCTAAGAGATATTTTAAAGTAGTAAGAAGAGAACTTAATTAAAAGACAAAATGTCTGCCTCTGACTGGGAGAAGTGAAACAGAGTGAACTCTAAACAAATTCTGACCAGGGGTCTAGTAGTCCCGACCCTGCCACATTCCAGCCTTGTGAACTTGGGAATATTGCCAACCCCACTGAGCTTTAGAATCTTTAGCAATGAAATAGGATTGATAAGCCCTGTCTTGTGAGGCTGGAATGTATGCATTTATGTAAAGCTTCTGCCATTGGTTCTGGCATGCCTTGAGTCTTTCATGATTGGCAGATTATTTTGATTATTTTGACCACAGGACCTACCACTCTCTTATCTGACTTTAATTTATCTAGGAGATGTCAGAGAATATGCAGTGCTCTATCTAGGGCATGGCACACCAAATCATCCAAAACGCTGCTCAGCAAGAAAAACTCTGTAGATCTTCCACCATAGCAGGATTTGAGGGAATCCTATACATTTGGATGTACCTTGAAGCTCTTAGATTTGTTTCAAGGCCAAGTCCTTCTATTCCTCCTAGCTGCCCTTTCACCCAAACTATCCTTATTTTCTTTCATTTTATTTCCCCCCAAAACCTAGACCTTACACAGCGTTTGACAAATTACCCTTAAGACAAACACATCAAAATGGCCTTTGCATGGCGTGAGCTCTGGCTTTCCCAGCACAAAGCAAATGGTGCCAAAGACGTACTACTATGTCTGTTACTGGGAAGTGCAAGAATCCCCAGTTCTTAGTCTTACTGGAGAGAAATAATTCTGCTAAGAGGCTATTTATCCAGGAAAAGGAAATTTATTGAAGGAAAATAGAGAGCAGAGAGTTTATTTAAAGGGACAGAACACTCGGAAAGATGAGGCAGATCGGGCTGCTGAAAGAGAATGAGCCAGCAGCAGCCAGAGAGTTCTACATTGGATCTTAATAATGTCAGATTTTTTCTTGAAGTTCCCACCTCTGTCTTAAGTTTCTGCCTTTTTTGTTTGTCTAGTTTTTCCACTTCCACCTTAAGTCCCTGCCTTTTCTCTGCCTAGTTCCCATCCCAGCCTTCTGGAATGCTTTCTTACTATTTATTAGTTGGTGCACATGCGTGGGCCCGGTGCTGGATAAGAATTCTACTTAATGGCTGCACTGTTCATTACTGCCATCCCAGGAAGATTGTATAGTGGTCAAATCTATAGGTATTGTTCCTGCATATCTCTTAGGAATTTCTCCTGTGCCTTCTTTCCCCTTATCAGCATATAGCTAGCTACATTCTGACATGTTAACTGCAGAGTGAGCAATTAGTGGGCTTAAGGGGCATTCCTTCCTGTGTAGGTATTCGCTCTCCTCGCTGCTCATGTCTAGCACGCTTGTTTTGGGTGGTCTTTGGGGGTGTGAGCTTTTTCAAATCTCCTTTTTTTCAGGGGCTCCCCTAACTTGTTCATGTCTAGCTATATGCCTACTCCAACATGCCCACTTGAAGCTGGCTGCACCCTCAATCAGTGCAGCTTCTAATGCGGCCTCTCATCGGCTTGCTGTTACTGGCATCTCTATATCTCCTCCTCTAGAAAGCCTGAGACTGACCTAATAAAGATGAAAAGGGGACTTAGTCACAGCAATCAGCAGCACATGAGAAACCTTTTTGTCTCCCCTGCAGGGCTGAAATTCTCCTCCCCACGAGCAGAACCGAGAAAGAGATCAAGTCACAACATGCAGCCTAATCCAATAGGATATTTTGTTCCTATGTGACTCTCCTTGCCTGCATACACAGGGAAAGGTGGGGTGGGAGGTGACAAGAGAGAAACAGGTTTAAGGAGACCCAATCACAGCAAGAAATATGGCCTGGAAAACTCTTTATCTGCATGGACCCAAGACTGTAATTCTGGCACAGAGACACCAGGGTGCCAGTCATATTGGCAAAATAGACCCAGTCACAAGCAGCCCAATCTAGGATGTCTCTGTCTCCTTGGACCTGAGGTTCTCTTATCTCTTCCAGGATGGACAAGTGACCTATCTACAGGATGCTGCAACCCCCTGCCACCATCTGCTCACTCAGATACTTGGAGGTAATACATGTCTTTAAATGTTTTTGGCAAATACTGCCTGGGAGGCTACTCCAGTCCTGAGAGTTTGGAAGCGGGTAAAACAAACACAAGCCCTTAAGATTTTCCTTTTCTCAGAGAACACAAGATAGGCCAAAATATACAACACAATTATCTAAAAACAAAATTCACCCTTTACCCTCTGGCACTAGCAAGTTGAATCAAGAATGCAGTTTGCCATACACATAACCACTGCCCAGCTAGGGAATGGGGAATGGTACGCAGGTGAACATAATGCCACAAACATCTCTTATCAGAATTAAGAGTCTGTTTATTCATTAAACACTACCTGGTTGCCGTAAGTTTATCATTAAATTCCAGAGTTCAAAAACACTTGATTCTGACAGTTTTTGCAAGCTTACTCTTTGCTCGTGGAGGGATGGATTTTGGAGTTCTCTACTCTGCCATCTTCTGTGACTTCACCCTGATGCCATATTAAATGTCTAATAATAGTTTTCAATCACCAGCAGGGTTGCTTGTGATCTAAATCATGTTATAAACTTTTCTGGATTGTCTATCTTCTCTATAGCAGAGTTTATCAACCTTGACATTATGAGCATTATTGATCAGACAGATAATTTTGTGTGGTAGAAGTCTGTTACTGGAATTAAGAGAGTTTTGCCACTTCCCTGACCTCTACACACTAGATGCCAGTAGCATCTCCACTCTCACCAATTAGGACAACCAAAAATGTATCTAGGCATTTCCAAATATCTGGAGGGTGTGTGCAAAACGTCCTTGGTTGAGAACCATGGCTCTATAGTGAATGCGATGTGAATATATGTAAAAAGCTATATAAGTATAAAAGTAGATAGGTAGATATGTAGTGTGGTTAGTTGAATAATGATCCCTCAAAAACTATTTACATTCTAGTAAATGGACCTTGTTAATACTACTTTCTATGGCAAAGAAGACTTTGCAGAAGTCATTAAGACAAAGATCTTGAGGTGGGGAGATTATTCTGTATTTTCTGGGAGAGCCTTAAATGCAATAACAGGTATCCTTATGAAAGAAAGGCAGAGAGAGATTTGATACAAATGCACAGAGGAGAAAGTGATAAGGAAGGTGGAAGTGAGGACTGTAGTGATATAGCAATGAGCCAAGGAAGGCCTGTGGTCATCAGAAGCTGGAAGCAGCAAGGAACAGATTCTCCCCTAGAGCCTCCAGAAACAGTGCAGGCCTGCCTAATACTTTGACTTTGGCTGAGTGATACTGAATTTGTACTTCTGGCCTTCAGGGTTGAAAGAATAAATTTCTGTTGTTGTAAGCCAACAAGTTTGTGGTGATTTGTTACAGCTACCTCAGAAAATTACAATAAACCGATAGATACATAAGTAGGTAGGTAGATACATAAGTAAATGTAAATATTGTTTAGTGTATACTGTAATTATATTTTTATTGGTATGATATTATACAAATAGCTATGATATTACAGCTATTTTCCCATGGCATTAAAAGTTCTTCATAAACATCATACGAAAGCTGCATAAATTTATTTTATGGACATTCAGCACCTTGTTGGAAAATGAGGTCATTTCAGACTTTTAAAAATAAATGACACTATAATAATCACCTTTGAACATGTAACTTTGGCAGTATATATGAGTATTTCTTTAGAATTAATGCCTAGAAGAGGTATTGTAGTGTCAAATGTATTTCATGTTTATGGCTTTAAATATGTGTTGTCAAACTCCCATCTGGCAATGTACTATGAATTTAAAACCCCATCTAGTAGCAGATGAGACAGTCTGGTTGCTTACAACAGTGTAAAACTTAGCATCAAAATTTAATTTTTCCAAAGGGCAAATAGCTGTATTTTTTCTGAATTTAAGAGTAATGTATAACCTTCAAAAACATTCGGAAAATAAATTATGAAGAGTCAAAAAAATCCACCCTTCCAGAATTTTCTCTTCTTATGAGCACATACATACGATATGCTGTCTAAACAGGAGCAGTGGGAAAGAGAAAAAAGAGATAAATGAAGACACATCAATGGAGTTTAAGAGAGGGGCTTCCTTAGTTGAAAATCTTAGAAGTCAGCCAAATCCGTAAGTGAAAGAGAGAGAGATTATTATGTTTGTGTGTGTGTGTGTGTGTGTGTGTGTGTGTGTGTGTGTGTGTGTACTCCTTTAAATGGGGGCTAGGATAGATGGAGCATTTGAGTTAATAAGTCAAGGATCATTACTAAGGCCCAGAGAGATTTCAAAAAACTCTGAGAGAGTAACCCGAAATGACCCCCAGAGGAATACTGGATGTATGAAACTGGTGAAAAATAACTTCCAGGATTAACGGAGAGTTTATAAATTGGGGTTTGTACCCCTAAATGACTATAAAAAACAACGCAAGCTGTAGTGATAAACACAGTCAGAACTGAATCATGGATTCCCATTCTCTTCCCCAATCTATTCCTCAAGAGAGCAAGTTGTACCCCTTCCAGATTATCTGGCCAAATTCTAGGTGTCATCACTGATGGCTGTTCTCATAGTCTCAAAGTCATTCAAATTTTACCAGTTGAGAGCTCAGATATAATGGAAAAGAGATAACCCATCTCCACTCTGCTCTGTCTGAATTCCAAACATACTGAATCCATGAGTGTAATAAAATGGTTATTGATCCACAACGCCAAGTTATGGAGCAGTAAATGACTGGAATAGATTCTACTAATTTGTTCTTCATTTTACTTATTTGTTTGTTCTTAGAGACATGGTCTTGCTCTGTCATCCTTGCTGGAGTGCAGTGGTGCAATCACTGCTCACTGCAACCTCAAACTCCCGGGCTCAAGCAGTCCTCCCACCTCAGCCTCCCAAGAAGCTGGGACTACAGCTGCACACCACCACCATGCCCAATTTATTTTTCATTTTAGTCCATCCTTAAATCCATCAGTATTTTTTTCCATATTCCATTCTACTCCATTTTTATTTCATTTCTATTCCATCTTTCAAAGCCTTGTATATTATACAGGATTTCACTCCAAATTCCATTCTGTTATATTCAATCATGCTACTTCTAATCTATAGTGCATGTTTTATAGACCATTTATTTCATGCCATTGCGTTTTTGGTTCCATTTTATAATTTTTTCTATTTATTTTCAGTTTTCTTTAAACTTTTATTTCACTCTATATTCCATTTTATTTCTTTTCTCATATAACATTCCATCTTTTCTTTTATTCCATACACCATTCAATATATTTTCATTCCCCTTTCCATTCCATTTTCCCATTGTATTCCATTCAATTTCTATCCTATTCAATTTTCCGTTTCATAGCCTGTTGAAGTCCATATTCTATTCCTTATTTCTTTCTAGTTTCCACTGTAACCAGTCTCCATTTTACCCCATTCTTCATTACATTTCAAATCAAGTTTCCATTTCATATTATTTAACATTCCAAATACTATTCCATTCTATTTTGTGTTCTTTCTGATTTCTTTTGTTTGTTTGATTGATTTTTTTAAAATTCAATAGTTTTGGGGTACAGGTGGGTTTTGGTTATACAGATAAGTTCTTTATTGGTGATTTCTGAGAATTCAGTGCATGCATCACCCAAGCAGTATACATTGTAGCTAATTATGTAGTCTTTCATCCCTCAGCCTCCGCTCAATCTTCCCCCTTGAGTCCCCAAAGTCCATTACATTACTCTTATGCCTTTGCATCTTCGTAGCTTAGCTCCCACTTAAAAGTGAAAACATACAGTATTTGACTTTCCATTCATGAATTATTTCTCTTATAATAATGGCCTCCCAGAGGTTGCAGCGAGCCAAGATCACACACTGCACTCCAGCCTGGGTGATAGAGCAAGACCCCGTCTCAAAAATAATAATAATAATAACATCCTCCAACTCCATCCAATTTGATGCAAAAGATATTATTTTTTTCCTTTCTATAGTTGAGTAGTATTCCATGATATATACAAACCACATTTTCTTCATCCACTCATTGGTTGATGGGCACTTACATTGGTTCCATATCTTTGAAATTATGAATTGTGCTGCTATAAACATGTGTGTGCATGTATTTTTTTCATATAATGTCTTGTTTTTCTTTGAGGAGATACCCAGTAGTGGGATTGCTGGGTTGAATGGTAGTTCTAATTTTGGTTCTTTAAGGAATCACCATACTGTTTTCAGTTTCTAATCCATCCTGCTAAACATCCCATTGCTTTTTGCCAAAATTATTATAACAGCGAGTTTTAGGAGAACAGTTAACCAATATTTTTATCCAAGATTTGCATACTGTATTGCCTTATATGAAGAATTTTAACTTCTGGGAATTTATCCACAACAAGAACTAAATGAGAATATGAACACATTTTCGCAAGAAGGGTATGTGTCACAGTAATGTGTTAGAGAGTGAAAATTTGGAGACAACATAAATGTTGGAAATATAAGAATGTTTGAAAATATACGCTTCCTCTATAAATGAAATACTTCTAGTTACAAAATGACCTTGTGTAAACGTATTATTTGACATGGAAAGTATGATCTTTTGTAAAGCGTGTAATCAAAAACACAGATTAAAAAACAATATGTATGGATAAATAATTCTATTTTCATAAAACAAAAACTTAAAACATGTATAAATAGCTATTCTGCCAATATATAATTAAACATTTTCAGTAATTGTCTATGAGTGTGTGGAAATTTAGGTGCTAATTTTCTTACATTTGCTTTTCTGCTTTGGGCAGTAAGTATGCAAACTTTTTGTAGTAAATACTAAAAATAAGTGTCCAAATATTAAATTTCAAGCCTGTACATCACAGCATATTTATATTAATAGAAACTAGACATCGTTTTCTAAGAATGGAGAGTATGTACAATAAATTAAGGCACATTTATCCCTGGATTCCTATGCAGCCCATACAAATGTTGATGCATGTTTAAGAACAGTACCACCTTTAATCACAGGCAATCTCCGTGCATGCCTCAGGGGTCCAGGCAAGCAGAAGCATATTTCCAGAATTTCTAAATTCCCCTCTGGTACCTGAAACCTGCAGGAGGCAGCAGTGCCTCCTCATTTTGACCTGCTCTTCAACCCTTCTATCCACCCCAGTAGAGCTTGAAGTAATCCAAAGGTCAGGAGAAGTCCTGGGGCTGTCCCCTCTGGGGTCATCCATGGGCACAGTGTTGTGATCATATTCCATGAGGAACTGCTTGCCAGGGGACATTTTTTGTTGACCAGTGTGGAATTTCTTTCAGAAGATTGCTTAAGATTGAGCCACTAGAATGGTGCTGACATGCTGATTTTGGTTACTCAGACTGTTTATAACCTTACTCCCCCACCCCCCCAACCCCACCCCACCCCACACACTTTTAGGGGTTATGTTTAAAAATCAGGAAATTTACATTATTGACCAGGCTGGGTCAGACCCCAGAGGGCTGGCTCACACCCTTCTGTCTGATGTCAGTAGGAACTGGAATGGACCTCTGTGAAGATGAGAAGAGTTACATGATATATAGCTCAACAATCAGAAGCAAAGATTCAGCCAAGGTCTGCCTACCCCACCTTGATCTTCTAGTCCTGGCTCTACCTGCATTTGCAGCAGCGTTGTTTCTCTCTCTAAGAACCTGATATTATGGCTATCCAGTCATATTGGGAGAAGGAGCAGCAGTTTGAATTCATGCAAGTTGAAGTGACCAGAAGGACTAAGAATGAGGTTGTCCCTGCTACTACTGATGCCAGCAAGAGCAGCAACCTAGATCCTGTTTCCCAGATTCCTCTAAGTCTCAAGTGACCTGATGTCCTTGAGTTCCAAACCCAGCAGCATGGAAGCTTTCTCTACCACAACCTCTATTTCTATCATTGTTGTGGGCCCTCTGATGGTTAATATTAGGTGTCAACTTGACTGCATTGAGGAATGCCTAGATGGCTGGTGAAGCATTATTTCTTGGTGTATCTGTAAGGATGATTTCAGAGGAGATTGATATGCAAGTCAGTGAACTGAGAGAGAAAGACCTCACTCTTAATGTGGGCAAGCACCACTCAATCAGTTGCCAGTGTTACTAGAACAAAGCAAGAAGAAGAAGGGTAGTATTCAGCATTCGGCTTGCTGAGTTTTCTCTCTCTCTGCCTCTCTCTAACTATGTCTTCCCAAACAGGACGCTATCTCTCTCTCCTACTGTCCTTGGACATAAGACTCCAAGTTCTTTGGCCTTTGGACTCTGGGACTTGCACTAGTGGCCTCCAGGGACTTTCAGGCATTCTGCCTCAAACTGGAGCTGCATTGTAGGCTTCCCCAGTTTTGAGACTTTTGGACTTGGACTGAACAATGTTACCAACATTCCCCATCTTGCAGGTGACCTGTCATGGGACTTCACCTTTATAATTGTGTGAGCCAATTCTCCCTAATAAACTCATTTATATAAATATATATATATATATATGAGCGTTTGTGTGTAGATATAAAATATAAACACATATACACACACATATACACACATATATGCATACACATACACAAATATATATATATGTTTGAGCATATGTACTTGGATATAGTATATATGTATGTATATAGTATATGTATATACACACACTTGAACATATATATATATTTTTTGTGTATGTATATGTGTATATACATATGTCTCTCTCTGTGTGTGTGTGTGTGTGTGTGTGTGTGTGTATCCTATTGGTTCTGTACCTCTAGAGAACCCTGACTATTACAGATTTTGGAAACAGGAGTGATTTTAAGAAACAGAATTTTAAGCATGAATTTTCATAATTGGTTTGAGAGTTTCTGGAATTGGTTCTTGATATGGTTTGGCTCTGTGTCCCCACCTAAATCTCATCTCAAAGTGTAATCCCCATAATCGCAATGTGTTGAGGGAGGTACCTGTTGGGAGGTGATTGAATCATGGGGGCAGTTTCCCGCATGCTGTTGCTGTGATAGTCAGTGAGTTCTCATGAGATCTGATGGTTTTTTAAGTGTTTGATAATTCCTCCTTCACACACTCTCCTCTCTCCTGCCGCCTTGTAAAGAGGGTACCTGCTTCCCCTTCCACCAAACTCACAATCTGCCAAGGAATCATCTGTTTCCCAGAACTTCCAAGGCCTCTGGAAGAGGACTGAGCCTTTGCTGACATCTTCTCTAAGATCTCAGCACAGCAGTTGAGTCCTGGGTCTGGCAGCCCAACAAGGTCCTGCCCTCCAAGGCCATGATTAACAACCAGGCCTTGCTCTTCTCAATCACAACCAACATGCCAGGCCCTGTTCTTCAAAGCCATGGATCACAGACAGACCCTGCCTTTAGAAGCCATGCACCCCAACTAGGCCCTTCTACAGCTGGCACTGCACAGGGAAGACAAGCCCTCCACACTCACCCTTTTGCACCTGGGCCTGCTGTCTTGAATCCTGTTCTTCCTGCTGGGTTTGCCTTTTGAAGGCTTGTCTTCAGAGTCCTTCCATCTCTCTTGGTCTTGAGGTCCTATGTGTTGCCTCCCAGCTGGTGATGCCATTTGAGTTAATGTCACTTTATCTTCACATCCTGGTAAATTCTCCTTTCTTTATTCTGGCAAAGTGGTAGAAACCTCTTATTCTCTCTAAAGTTTCTTAGTCTGCGTCACTCCTCCTCCCACACTGGGTTTTTGGTTCTGAGCTCCTCCTCCCCTTATAATGCCTTGTCATGCTTTTTTTTTATTCCCTCACTCCAACTCCAGCCTGTCCCTCCTAGAATTAGGCATGCCTTGCTGCCTAAGCTTGATACCCTGAGCCCTGCCTCTCCCAAACTGCAAACCCAAATAGAGGGTACATCTGCCCCTACACTGTCTATGCTATGACCTTCAAAGAGCAACTTCCAAGACCCAAAGATAGTATCATGTGCGAGAATGGAGGTCGCAGATATCCTAGAGGATAATACAGCAGGAAGTGCGTGGGTGTATGTAGTGTTCATCTTAGGGGATGTTTTGGCAGCATGTGCATCCATAGAGGGTATCTACATTCATCATTCATCTACTGTGTTAAGTGGATTGCCCACTCAATGGTTACCTGTGGGGTTTCTAAGAGTTCTCCTAGCCACAGGCAACATTATGGGAAGTTTTAAAACTTCTCCTCCCCTTCCCACGACTCATCCACTCAGCACTTACCTGCTATTGACCCTTGATTCTAGGTTCCCTGCTCCCTCAAAGGGCCTGCGTTGGCCCTTGAGCTGAAATTTTCCTTTCCTAAGTTGCCTTTTATAGAAAAAATATCTTAATAAATAAAATTAAGTATTAAATATTTCCTGATTCTGGTCCAAAAATTTAATTTTCTGACAGAAGATTAACAAAAAAATGTAGTCACCATTCTAGTTGACACTAAGGAAGAGAGAGAGTAAAATCTTATCCCAGCAATCATTTATTGGCTCTATTTGAAATAGAGTTTTGACCATGAAATTCCCAGTTAGACACTTTATACCATCTTAGCACATGTAATTTGCAACTTGAACAAGAAAAACAGCAGAGTTTATCCAAATGTGTTTGGAGAAAGAAAGGGATGGTGGAGGTATCCGGGGTCAAGAACATCAAGGTTATATGGGGTAGGCAGGGCAATGAGAGGATAACCCAGACTCAGAATCATAAAGGAAGAGACAGTAGGGGTCAGAAGACTGAGGGGCAAAGATTTCAGTTTTTAGGGGAGGAAAATGTTTACATGTTGAGAACAAGTGCTCCTAAGGTCTGCAGGGATTGGAGGAGACTAGGGCAGTGATTCTAGTTTAATAATTGATGCGGAAAAGTGGTCAGGTATTAAGTTAAAAAATGTTAATGGTTAATCTCATTTTTTAAAAAGTAGTTGTGTCTGAGATTGTGAACATATACATGAGGGGGTGTGTGT
This sequence comes from Mandrillus leucophaeus, assembly GCF_000951045.1. Lineage (NCBI taxonomy): Eukaryota > Metazoa > Chordata > Mammalia > Primates > Cercopithecidae > Mandrillus > Mandrillus leucophaeus. Next base: position 2,331,516 of record NW_012105464.1, read on the forward strand.
GTGTGTGTGTGTAAACATGTTTGAAAAAAATTGAATGGGTGTACACCATGTTGTGAACAAAGTATATACCCAGTTGTTGAAATACTGATGAGGAAGTCTTATATTTTATGTTCCACATTTTCGAACTTGATCGTATCACTACTTCCATGATGAGACTCAACTTAGCTGTTTTTCAAATAATTAAGTTGTGGAGACATGGTAGAAGTTGTGGAGACATTCACCTTAAAGTGAATGGAATGAAAAAAATTTAAAAAGAAACAACAAAATGAACTCTTTCTCTCTCCTTTCCTATATTTCTGCTCTCTTTTCTTTTGGTTTTCTGGTATGTAGCCTGAATTGGCATTAGACCTGGCCAAAAAGGTACCTAGTCCTGAGCCCCTTGTTTTAGAGACCCTGTCTCAGAGTCTCCTCATGCTACATTTCCTCCCAGAAACAGGATCCCACAGGGACAAGAGGATGAGTTCCTCAGGTCCGGACACTCTGCCGATTTTGTGAAAAATATCAGACACTCTAATTCTTTTAGAATACTTCCAAAGCCAGTGAGGTTCAGGGTACAAGGGAGATAGCCTTGAACTCTGACTGCTGGTGAACCAGACAGAGCAGAGCCATATTTCTCTTCTTTCAAAAGCAAATAGGAGAAATATCGCTGAATTCTTTTTCTCAGCAAGGAACATCTCTGAGAAAGAGAATGTGTCCCTGAGGGTAGGTCTATGAATGGCCTCCTTGGAGGTGGCTGTCTTTTATGGTCGAAGCCTAAGGGATGAAATAAGCTCCGGTCTCCTGTAGCGCTCCCAGGCTTATTAGGATGAGGAAATTCACACCAAATAAATTTTGGTCAGACAGGTTGTCTGCTGTCAAACCCTGTCTCCTGATAAGATGTTATCAATGACAATGCATGCCTGAAACTTCATTAGCAATTTTAATTTCACCCCATCCTGTGGTCCTGTGATCTCGCCCTGCCTCCACTTGCTTTGTGATATTTTATTACCTTGTGAAGCATGTGATCTCTGTGACCCACACCCTATTCGCACACTCCCTCCCCTTTTGAAAATTGCTAATAAAAACTTGCTGGGTTTATGGCTCAGGGAGCATCACAGAACCTGCTGACATGTGATGTCTCCCCAAGACACTCAGCTTTAAAATTTCTCTCTTGTACTCTTTCCCTTTATTTCTCAGACCAGCCAACGCTTAGGGAAATAGAAAAGAACCCATGATAACTATCGGGGGTGGGTTACCCCGATACTGAATTGGTTATAGCTCGGCACTTGCTTTACTTTAACACAGTTTGAACACTCAGCAACGTATTAATGGTTGAAGTATGGCCACTGGGTTTGGCCAAGACTTAGGGATTGTTACAGGTACATACCTCTAAGTTAGGTTTTCAATCTTGTCTACTATTAAGGTAGGTTGCAGTTCATCCACAATGACTCAAATATAGAAATACAGAGTCCTTCTCAGGCCATATTTAGTTCTCTTTAACAACAGCATAAAGAGAAGAAACTCTAACATATCAGTTAACCGGTGCTACTAGCCCAGGAATGGAAAAGGGAAAGGACGATAAACCCCAGAACATTAGCACAGTGGTATAAATGGATAAGGCATATGACAGGATGAAAATGGAGAAAAACAGCATCATCCACGCAGTGTAATAACTGGGCAGATTTAGTAAAATATACATAAAAGGAGCACCTCCAAAACAAAAGTGTCCCAGTGTGTCTGGGCAAGGGATGTGAACAGGGAGCAGAGGAGGAGCCTCACATCAGTACAATAGTGTAAAGGGACAGGCCATGTAATTGGGATGAAGAAGAGAAGTGCAGCTTCTTCAGTGCAGCAGAGTAACTGGACAAAGAAAATAAAAGTGGCATTGAGGTACAGTTGGTATTCTGGACTGTTTTTGAGAATGAGGCAAAGAGTAGAATGGTCAGGCACCTAGTCTAGGTGGATAACAATTCAGGGCACAAAGGAAGTGCCCTGCACTAACAGTGCAGTAAAAGGAAAAGAGGTAATGAGGCACAACCCTGCATCATCAATGCACTGAGTGTCCTGGGTTGGTTTATGGACAGCACAAAGAGGAAGAGTCCTGAATACTCAGTTTGGGAATGGAGGGGTGGGGAGGGAGTGAGAGAATATAAATATGGCAAAGAGGGGAAGCCCAATGCCATCAATACAGTGGGGTAATTGAACATAAAGTGTGGACGGGGAACAGAGAAAGAGCCATACCACATTATTACAGTGGTGTAAGTAGACAGAGAAAATGAAATGAGGAAAGAGCAGGATACGAGCATTATCAGTAAAGCAGTATAACTGTGTTGGGTGTGGGGAGGCAATGAAGGTATTTTACAACAATGTAAATGTCGGATTTCTGTTAGAGATTTAAGCCCATTAACAAAGCTGGAACTCTATGGTAAACGATGAGGCCAGAAAAATCCTCCCAGATTATTTTTTAAATTTATATTTAAAGTTGGAGATAAATTTGTCTTGTTGTTTATATTTGTGACCAAATTTGGAAGTGAAAGTCAAGTGGATAGAATCAAAAATATTGCCATAAAATTTCTTGGCTTTGTGTAAAGAAGTTATGCTATTTAAAATTCATCTGAATGTCATCATTTATGATGATTCATCTAGCCCATTCAAACCAAAGGCCAGCAACTCCTGCACCCACAAGGAGATTGACCAGTAGATTTTAAAAGCCTTGGTGAGGAAGCCCCAAGGAATAGTCTTAACTAATTGGAAAATTATGCTCAATTTTTCCAGGGATCCAGAGAATATTTAACAATGTCAATACATCCAAAAGAATACTATAATTTAAAAATAATATAGTCTCAATTGGTTGTTCTTGGAGTCCTTGAGTTCCTTGAGAACCTCCAATGGGATGAGGGAACCTAAAACTTAGGTGACTATAAAGCATGGGTGGTAGGGAAAGCATGGGAAGGGAAAAGATTGGCAAAGGTGGTGGAGGTAGGAATGTTTAAGGAGGACAGAAGAAAGGATTAAAGGGAACTAAAGGTTAAGTCAAATGTAGTTAATAAAAAGGGGAGAGTAAAGGTGGAGGGTGTGATAGAAAGGGATAGTCTTAGAAGGCTTTGGGTAGGGGAGATGACTTTTGATAAAAGTAATGACTTCTAAAAGATCTTGTGGGAGATAAGTTTTTCTGCCTCTTCATACTAGACAAGTTAAGAAGACCAGTGCTTGGATGAGATATTGGATATGCAGGACTCAGTATCCCCTAGCAAGTGAACAAGTTTAGTGATACCCCAAGATCCCAAAAGTGGTGGTTCAAATTCAATGTTGTCTTTAGAAAAACTGTAGTATTTTGGAAGAAATTAGGTGGAATTAGAACTGTAGTGACAGTGTATGAGCCCTGTGTGCAAAGAGTCTGAGGGATATAAGTTAGTTTAAAGGTTTCTCAGGATAATGAAAAGATCGCCTATCAGGCCTAAAAGCACTTAAACCCAAGGTATAATTTCCAAGGAGAGACTCAGGGACATTAATCCCCCTAAGAAAAGCAATGGGATATTAAACAAATGCATGAATTTTTCCAGATAGAGTCAGGGTCATAAGTCCCACTCAGAAACACAGAAGTAGAATACAGAAAAAAAAAAAGACAGAAGAGTACTTAAATAAAAGAAAAATAAAGTCAACTGCTTCCTGTGATAAAACACAAATGTATGAGCATGGGATAAGGAGTTATCATTCACCACCATGAATCCTGATTTACCTAGCCAGAAAAAGACACAAAGGGCCCTTGAAGATGGTATCAATGCCCGAGTAAAAACACTAAGGTCCAAGGGTCAGTCAACACTCTGAGTAATGTCAACATATGGTAAAAGATTTTTTAAAAGCTATGCTAGATGTTAGTTTCAAAATACTTTATTAAGGGAGGATATTACAATGAAAACACTCTGAAAGTCTAAGACAGAAACATCTCAGAGAGGGGTGAACAAGAAAAGCTGTTATATGCAGATACCATGGTATAAGTAGCTGTGAAAAGGGGAAGGCAGTGGTAAAATCTCTGGAGAAGTTATTGAAACTTAGTAAACTGTGTCAAACCTTGCAATAACATAAAAGTCTAGGCAAGGAATACTGCTTGTTTTGAGAAACATGAGAGGTGGGTCTGTCTGAGATGGAGCAAACAAACTACAGTGTGATAAGTTCACATAAAGTTTGAGGCTTACTTGTTTTAGTCAAGCCAGACTAAACTATGCCAAGCCCAAAGTTGTATCCTCCTTGTCAGGAAGGACCTTGAAGGAGGCGTTTGGTTCAACGTGAAGCTACCGTTAGGGATGACTGGTCAGGAAGTGCATGGGTCATGGAACTTCCAGTCTAGAGGAGAACCAGGAAGATGTGCATGAATGGAAGTCACAGTTATCCTACAGGAGAATCTTGCAGGAAGTGCATGGGTGTAGGTAGTATCCATCTTAGGGGATGTTTTGGCAGCATGTGCATAGACAGAAGGTGCAGTAAGCTTAGAGGAGGAAATGGCAGGTGTTCCATGGATGGTGGTAGGACCCAGACCATGGAAGGCTAAAATACATGCATGCAGAATGCAGCCATCCTAGAGGAGGGATAAGGGAGTGGCATCAATGTAAGATTCAATCATCCTGTAAAGGACTTCACAAAAGATGATGTGTTGGAGGATAAATACAGCCTAGAGTAAGACATTGCAGGAGGTTCTCATGTAGAAGGCAATTTGGTCTAATGTACCTTTCAATAGTAAGTGCATGAGTGGAGGGAACATCAAGCTTAGGGCAGCAGGCATCAAGAAGAACATGAGCGGGGAAAGCACTCTACCTGTAGAAGGAATTAGCAAGAGATGCATAAGTAGCCAGTGCAGCCAGTCTAAGTATAGTCTGATAGGAAATTCATGGATAGAAGAATGAAATTGGACCCTTATATCACAACATGCCCCCAAATTAACTCAATGTTGATTACAGATTCAAATGTGAGATCAGAAACTGTGAAACAACTAGAAGAAAACAAAAGAGAAACACTACATGACATTGATCTGGACAATGATTTTTTGGATTTTGCCCCAAATGTGCAAACAGCAAAAGCAAAAATAGACAAATGGCAATATATCAAACTAAAATAGTTCTGTGCAGCAGAGAACACAATTAATAAAAATTTATCTCCCCCAAAAAAATGGGAGAAAATATTTGAAACCATACATTTGATACGGGGTTAATATTCAAAATGTATAAGAAACACAAACAACTTTATAGCAAAAAAAAAAAAAAAAAAACCAAACGAACAAATTTAAAAATGGGCAAAGAACCTGAACAGACATTTCTTAAAAGAAGACATATAAATGACCAACAGATATATTTTTAAATGCTCAGAATCACTAATCATTAGGGAAATTAAAATTAAAACCACAATGATATATGTCTCATACCTGTCAGAATGGCTATTATCAAAATGATGAAGGGTAACAAGTGTTGGTGAGGATGTGGAATAAAGGGAACACTTGAACACTAGGTGGGAATGTAAATTAGTGCAGTCATTATGGAAAATCATATGGAGGTTCTTAAATAAAAGCTAAAAATTGAGTTACAATATGACCCAACAATCCCACTTCTAGATATTAACCCAAATGATTTGAAATCAGTTTGTCAATGAGATATCTAAACTCCCATGTTTACTGCAGCCCTATTCAAAACAGTCAAATTATGGAAGCAACTTAAGTGTCTATCAACAGATGAATGAATAAGGAAAATGTGGTGCACACATGTGTCACTGAACGATAGAGGTACATTCTGAGAAATGTGTTGTTGGGTGATTTTGTCGTTGTGCAACCATATCATAGAGTGTACTTAAACAAACCTAGATGGTATAGCCTACTACACACCCAGGCTATATGGTGTAGCCTATTTCTCCTAGGCTAGATACCTGTACAGCATGTTACTACACTGAATATTATAGGTAATTGTAATACAATGGTAAGTATTTGTGTATCTAAACATATCTATATATGGAAAAAGTAACGTTGCACTACAATGTTATGAGGGTCACCACAACATCACTAGGCAATAGAAATTTTTCAGCTCCATTATAATTTTAAGCAACCACTGTCATATATGTGTTCCACCATTGACCAAAACACCATTATGTGGCATATGACTGTATACATACACAATGAAATGCTCTTCAACCTTAAACTAGAAGGAAATTCTAGTATTTGAAACAACATGGATGGAATTAGAGAACAGCATGCTAAGTGAAATAAACCAGGAAGAGAATGACAAATATAGCATATTCTCACTCAAATGTGGACTCTAAAACAATTAAATTCATAGAAGCAGAGTGAAGAATGGTGGTTACAGAGGTTGGAAATGGTGGAAATTGAGGAGATGATGGTCAACTGGTGTAAAGTCTAAATTAACAAGAGTAACTTTTCTTGAGCTCTATTGCCCACCATGGTGTATATAGTTAAGAATAGTCTCTCATATATTTCAAAATTGTTCAAGAGTAAATTTCAAATGTTCTCATCACAAAAAAATAAGTATTTGAGGTGATAGATATGTTTAAAAGCTTGATTTAATTATTTCACATTGTATTTATAAATTATAACGTCACTTTGTACCCCATAAATATATAAAATTATCAATTATCAATTTATAATAAAATAAAAATTATATAGGTTAAGGGTGCATCCTGGGTGAGGTAAAATTATATATATATATCATTATATATAATTATAATTTTAAAAGTAATTTTACATATATTTATAATTATATTTTTTATTTATTATATATTTATATAATTTTACCTCACCTAGGATGTACATGGCAGGAGCTGCACAGGTAGAAGGAGTATCCAGGCTATAAGAGTATTCTGCAGATAATGTAAGCCAGAGGATACAATCTAAAAAGGGAAGGATGCGGAAGGTGACACATGGGTTCAAGATGAAACTAGATTTGTGTAAAATTTGGAAAGATGTGCTTGGGTGAAGGGTGAAGTCAGCTTAATGAAAGACCAGGCAGAAAGTACATAGTTGTAAGGAGCTTCAAGCCTAGGGAAGGACAGGGAAAACATTCATGAATAGAGAGGGTAACCATTCAAGGGGATAATTTGGCAGGGAGTGCATGGGTGGAGGGATAATTCCGTATGGGGGAGGATTAGGGAGGTGATGCATTTGTGAGGAAAACCATCAGCTTAGACTTTAGTCTTTTGAGTTCTCAGGGCCACATTGAAAGAAGTAGAATTGTCTTGGGGTGCACATAAAATATACTAACATTAATGATAGCTGATGAGCTTTAAAAACTCGCAAAATATTATAATGTTTTAAGAAAGTTTACAAATTTGTGTTGGGCCTCATTCAAAACCATCCTGGGCCACATGTGGCCCTCGGGCCATGGGTTGTAAGCTTGGCTTAAAGTAAGACATGGCAGAATGTGTATGGTTGGAGAAGCCATCAGAACTAGAAAAAGATTTGGGAGGAGATGATTAGTGAAAGGTACAGCCAGCCCACCATAGGACAGAACAGGAGGTTCCAGGGTGGAAGACACAGTCCACTTATAGGAAAATCAGTAAGAAATGAACAGTGGATAGGTCATTTCACATATGAAAGGATATGGTAGCAGTGAACGGATGTTAAATGCAGCCAGTCTAGAGAAATAACAGTAGCAGATGCATGGGTTAATTTTCAGCCAGCATAGGGGGTATTATGCCAGGAGGTGCGTGGGTTGAAGGTGCAGCCAGGCTATGGTAGGACCAAGTAGGATATGCATTGTCGGAGGTTGCAGGCAGCCTGTGTCAGAAACTAGCAGGAAGTGCATGGGACTAGTGAACATCCAAGCTAAGTGAAATCTTGGAAATGGGCACAAGGGAAGAAGGAGCATTCAGCCTATCACAGAAACAAGTTCATGATTCATGGGTGAAAGAAGCATCTAACCAAATGGTAGACCAGAATGTAGTTCATGGGTGGAGGGATAAACTAACCTGGTAGAAGACCAGGCAGTAGGTGTAGAAGTGGAGGTTATATTCAGCAGAGGGACGGCCACAGGAAGTATAGAAGTGAAGCATGCAGCTAGCATAATGGAGGACATGGAGGGAGGTAAATGGGTGTAGAAAGGATCCAAGCTAGATGAGTATTCTGATGAAGGCAAATGGTCTGAGGGGGCAACCAGAATATGTGGGACATGGCTGGTAGTGCATGAGTTATGGGTGCAGCAAGCCTTGGGAGGATCTGGCAGGAGGTTAGGCATGAAGGCAGCCTAGGGGACAACTTGGCAGAAAATGCATAGGTGTCAAGAGCTTCGTGCCTAGAGAAGGACTAGGATGACTTTCATGAATGAAAGGGAAAGTCACCAAAGGAGATTCCAGCAGTAAGTGCATAGGTGGGAGGCATTCAGATTAGGGGAGGATTTGCAAGAAGATTCATTAAAACAGGTTGAAGCCAGCTTAAGGGAGGACATGGAAAAATGTGCATGGGCAGCAAAGGGGTCAAACCTATGGTAGGAATCAGGAGGAGGTGCATTATTGCACAAAGTAGCCAGTCTAGGGAAGGGCATTTTCATAGCTGTCTGTGTACAAAATGCAGCTAGTCTCAGGGAAGATCATCAAGAAGTGAATGGTGGCTAGGTCATCCATCATCCAATATATGAAAGGACATGGGTATAAAATGTAGCCAGCTTAGGGAAGTACCAGCAGAAGGTGCATAGGTGAGGCCTCAGCCAGCACAGGGAAGGTTATGTCAGGAAGTGCATGGGTAAAAGGTATAGCCAAGCTACCATAAAGCTGGGTAGGATGTGTGCAGTTGGAAGGTAAAATCCACCAGGAGGTTCATGGTAAGAGGAAGCTTCCAGACTAAGTGAGGGCTCAGCAAGAGGTACAAAGGAGGAACATACAGTCTATGGTAGGACAGAGTGATCAGATAATGGGTGGAGGAAGCGTCCAGCCAGAGGGAAGACCAGAAGTTTATGAGTGGAGGATTCAGTCAGTCTAAAAACATGCCAGGGTGTGTATATGCAGGCTGCAGCCATATTAGGGGAGGTGTTAGAAGATGATATACACGTGGAAGGTGCAAACAACCAAGGGGCTGGTCTGGTTGGAAGTGCATGGTGTGAAAAGAAAATAATATCTCAGGAACTCAAACTCACTATATCAAAGGGAAAAGTTAAGCTTGGGAACTGAGTCATGCAAAAATCTGCCTTCCTTTTGTTCCTAAACAGATAGCAGCAAAGAAAGAAGGCCACATATCTCCCCAGGTGACTTCGCTCACAAATTTCTTACAAGGAAATTCCTTGTGTGCCCCAAAATCTTTACTACCTAAAATAGAGTTGTGTTTAATTTCACCCTAACAGTGTGAATTAACAGCTTATCTTCACATGTGTGAGACAAAGACAAGACCAGAAATCATCCCTCTACCCACCTTAACAGAAATGCATATTTGACTTCTTCCTCTACTCTGTTTACATTATCTAAAATGCAGATATAAAGAACACTAGACGAATGCATAATTGACTGTTCTTCTTTCTCTGCTGTCCCCTATTTCCCCTTTAAATATTGAAATCTTCAAAACCTTCTTTGGAAAAAGTGTGGACCACAGATTTTACTGTAACTTTTGTCTCTTTTTCCTGGGTGTGTCCTCAACCTTGGCAAAAATAAACCTCTAAATTGATTGAGACCTGTTTCAGACACTTTTTGGTATACATTCGGAAGACGGAACATCCAACAAAAAAGGAGGTAGTTGCAAAAATGCATGGGTGGAGAAAATATCCAGTCAATAGTAGCATCAGGTGGGCAGTTCATTGGTAGATAGAGAATCCAGGCTAATGGAGGAAATGGCAGCAGTGGCAGTATAGGAAAGGGAAGCAAGCTTAGCGGAAAACCTGCAGAAAGTGCCTACATAAAATATGCAGTGAGAACCAAGAGGTACATGAGTACAAGTGAGACAATCACCAGTAGGTTCAAGTATGGAGGGTTCAGAAAGCCTGGGGAAGACTAGGCAGGAGACGCATTAGTGGAGAGAGCATGCAGTCTAATGGTGGACATAGCAAGAAGTTAAAGGTTTGTGGAAGTACTCCAGTTTCTAAAAAAACAGCAGCATGTGAGCCAGAGGAGGGAGCAGAGGGTTCATGGGAAGAAGTAGCATTCATCCTAAGGTAGAATTGGTAACAATTGCATGCATATAGGAAGGAGAAATTCCATACAAGGACCAAGCAGGTACTATATATGTAGAGAATGCAGCCTTATTATGAGTGGAATCAAAAGGATCTGCAAACATGGAGAAGACAGCCAGAAGAACTGGCTATAAGTGCATGGTAAAGGAGGCATCCAACCAAAGTGGAGAATTGTGGGTTCATATATGCAGGGTGCAGCAAGAATAAGACAGGATTCAGCAGACAGTGCAAGGGTGAAGAATACACTCAATCTAGGGGGAAAATTTTTCAGGTGGCGTATGGTTGGAGAGTGAAACTAGCCAAAGAGAGATACATAGGTGGAAGAAACATGTAGCCCTAAAAAGGATATGGGAATAAGTACGTGCCTGGAGGAAGCATCCACCCTAGGGGTAGTCTTGGCAGGAGTTGCACGGATGGATTATTCAGTGAGTATAGGGACAGATATGGCTATAAGTTCATGCATGGGTAATGGAGCAGCCAGTATAGGGTAGGACCTAGCAGGAAATGCCTGAGTCAAGGTTGCAGCCAGATTTAAGTACAGGGCAGAAGGCACATATGTGCAGGGGACATCTAGCTTAGGAGTGACACTAAAGGATATGTATGGATGTACAGTCTTGAGAAGCAGTCACCAGGAAGTACATTGGTCAAATGAGCATCTATCTTAGAGTTGGACACAGTCAGAGCTCTAGGGGTGCAGCCAGCTTAGGAAGGACCTGGCAGAAAGTACATCAGTGGAGCGTAGTCAGTCTAGTGAAGGGCTTAGTAGAAACTGTATTTTGGAGTGTTCATCCAGCCTGGGAAAAACACTAGGCAGAAAATACGTGAATGAAGGGAGCAGAGAGCAGAGGTGAGGACATTGCAATAAATCCATAAGTGGAGAAAACATCCAGTCTAGGGTAAGACTCAGCAAGCAATGTATGGGTGGAAGGAGCATTCCACCTAAGAGAGGACTCAGCAAAAGGTTCGTTGGTGAAAGATGCCACCAGCCTAGCAGAGGACACAGCAAAATGCAGAGTTTTGGAGACTTTCTCTCTTTGGGGAGAAGTAGGAGGAGATATATTAATAGATAAGGGCACATCCATTGTAAGGTAAAATCTGGCGGGAGATGTATTGTTGGAGGGAGCATGGGACGATTGAGCACGGCTTGGGATGCATGGCTGGTGTTGCATGATGTAGGGTGGACCCAGTCTAGGGGTCAGCCCATCAGTAAGTGCATAGTAGAAAGGAGAATCAAGCCTTGAAAAGGACCTAACAGGAGATACATAAGAGGAAGCATTCAGGTTAGAAGAGGGCTTCATAGAAAGTTCATTAGTAGGTTGTCATACAGGCCCAAGGGAGCATGTGGCAAGTAGTAAATAGCTGGAGCATAGAGTCAGCCTAGGAGAGAATATAGCAGGAGTTGAATAAGTGGAGGGAGAAAACTCAGCAGGAGTGGTGTAGCATTCTTCTAGAGGATAAACTGACAAGACATGCATGGGTAGCAGTTGCATCCAGACTGAGGGAGGAGTAAGAAGAAGGGGCCTTAGCGCAGAAAATAGTCATTGTTAGAGAGGACCCTGCAGGAAGTGCATGAGTATCAGATGCAATAAACCTCAAGGATGATTTGGAAGGAGATGCAAAGCTGGAAGTTTCAGCCTTTAATTTTAAAGAATTCATAATCTAATATATTAATACCATGTGGAGGTAAGAAAACCTTACATCCTCATACAATCATAACTGAAGGTGTTTCCAAATTATAGGCATGCAGACATGCAGAAATGGAGAAATAGAGCATTTAATTTCAATTTTAAAAATTTCAGCCATGATTCAAGAGTAAACAGAAACAGTAAAAATCCCTAGATGTTTCCTTCCCAGGGAGCGTGAAATTCTTCATTGGTTTGAGCTGAAAAACAGAGAACACTGAAGCAACAAATTCTGTGTTTTCTCTCACTCAAAAAAGAACAGATCTCTACAAACTACCAATCTATTTAGAAAATATCCAAATGGTCAGATTATAAAACAAATTCTCACCACATGCCCAAGCAAACGCACTTTTAGGTATGTACACAAGACAATCAAAGTTACATGTTCATACAAAAACTTGCACACAAATGCTTATAGCAGCATTATTTATAATACCCAAAAGGCAGAAAAAACCCTAACACCCATCAACTAATGAATTTATTTAAAAATGTGATTTATGCATATCATGGTCTATTTTATAGCCATAAAAATGAATAAAGTACTGATACACACTATAATGTGAATGAACCTTGAAACATTATACTAAATGAAAGAAGCCAAATTTCAAAAGGCCACATATTGTGTTGTCCCATTTATATAAAATGCCTACAATAGGCAAATCCATAAAGATAGAAAGTAGATTAATTTTTGCCAGGGGCTTGTGGGGAGATGGGAATAGGAGTGACTGCTTAACAGCCTGGAATCTGATAGGGATGATAACTGTGAATGTAGTGTACTAATGGACACTGAATTTTACACTTCAAATGGTTAAATTGATAAATTTTATGTTATCTGAACTTAATTAAAAAGTAAAGTAAATACAAAGCCAAAAGCTCAATTCCCAACCATGGTTTTCAACAATGGGAATGACTTACTGGTTGTAAAATAAATCAAAAACAAAACAAAACGAAAATGAACCAAAAGCAAAACACTAAATTAGCATAGAGGAAAACACAAATTATAAAAACAGAGTCAACAAAGTACTATTGGTGAATTAGATTCACATAGGAGAATCAATACAACACATGCTGGGCTTTAAACTTGCATGTGTGTAATGAGCTTCTGTCATCAAAGTTTACATGGTTCTAGTAGGTAAAACAATTGGACATATCAGTGTGTCCTACAAAACAGGTAAAGATAATTATTAAAACTGTAAAATCATGACACTCACACAAATGTGAACACGTTCAAATATTTATCACATAAGGAAACTGACACATATTATAACCAGTATAATGGAGAATACAAAGAACAGAAATAAGCATACTGATCAGGAATACTGAGATGAATATGTCAATGGAGGCAAAACTGGTTTAATTACCGGAGTGTGTATTGGTTGGGGGGGAGACTGAACCTACCGTTGAGGTCTCTAAGTTGTGCACATCTCTCAGTGACGTACAACTTACAAATGGATGTAAAAGAGCTCAAAGACAATGCAAGACTAGAATCAGATAGATTACCTGGAGTTGTATCCTATGAACAAGGGAAAGGTTTTCATGGAAACACACACTTTTTGCTAGAAAGTTAAAATCAAGTAGATAGTTAGCATTCCCTTAAAAAGAAGTTCCAGTTACTAGGGTGACCAGATTCCTCTCATAGGCGTTTCTAGGCTGAGACCTGATCAGGGCCCAGTGGACACCAATGACATCACAAAGTGGAGATTGTCACTAAGGCAACTCATGACCAGTTAGGGGCTGGAGCATAGGGGTATAGTGGGCTGCAGTAAGCTCTGGCGCCTTGAAAGACTCAGGCCAGCAAGAAAAATCAAGCTGTGACAATCAGGGCAAAATCCAGCAAACATCATGGCTGGAAACAAACACAATCGCAGCTCCTGTAAGCCTAGAAGACAACGCCGTTCCCGTTTCAGAAGAGCAGAGCTGCAGTTTCCTGTTAGCCACGTGGAACGCTGGCTGCGAGAAAGTCAGTATGCCCGACGCCTGAGCTCAACAACACCTGTTTTCCTGGCTGGTGTTCTCCAGTACCTGACAGCCAACATCCTGGAACAGGCAGGGAAGGAGGCCGAGAATAGCCACAGGGTGCGCATCACTCCAGAACACGTGAAGAGGGCACTGCAAAAGGATGAACAGCTCAGATGGCTCTTGGAGAAGGAAGATGACACCCATTCTCAGGAAGAAGAAATGTCCCAACCTGAGGAGGAGGAGGAGGAGGAGAGGATGGAGGAGGAGAAAGAGGAGAAGAAGGAGGAGGAGAAGAAGGAGAAGGAGGAAGAGGAGAAGAAGAAGGGAGGATTCCTGAGTTTCAGAGCCCTGAGGAATTTCATCAGCAACCTCCTCCAGCTGCCAAAATCCCCATAGATGAAACACCCCAGGTTGCTTCCATCTGCCCAAGCTATTAAACTGTGTAAACGTATGACAGTGCTCCTGACTCCTCTCAGTTTCCGTCACTTTGGGTTGGAGGTGCCTGTGAGACATCTAGGAGAAACTATCCCCAGAAAACTGAAGTGGGGGAAGGGGTGGCCAGTGTGGAGTGTTTGAATCAGTGATTTAGAGGGGGCAGTTTCCAATGGTGATGGTGAGGGCACTGGCCCTGTGGGGAGGAACTGGCTTTGGTAGGCACCGAGACTTCCTCATTGTCTCTGAACAGGAAGGCCTTGTGAGGCCGGGGAGTTGGCTGGGGGCCTCTGAGGCTTGCTGAATTCCCAGCCTGATGCTGGGGCCTGGGGCAGAGCTGCAGACTCTGACTGAGGTGCGGGAGGCTTTATTCAGGATAGCAAAGGTCTGAAGTCAGAGGGCAGTGGCCACAGGGGTGGGTGGAGGGGGGGCACACTGGCTGGCATGAATTCATGGGACAGGGGATTTACATGGAGATTGTGTTGGGGTTGTCCTTAGGGTCATTTGGGAAATGTGCTTGTCTGAATCCCAGAAGCCTTTCTTGCCACGTGATATCCACTGAACCTCATATTCCCAGGCAACTCATTGTGAAGATGCCCACCCCACCACTGGGTGATTCCTTATGGAGAGCTATAGAGCATTCCCAGCCTTAGCTCAGATCGTCACTTTCTCCTCTGTGCATTTGAGAAGCAAGCAGGCGTCTCTCCAGCATCTGCAGGTAGGGAGTCTCCTTCAGCTGATCACATCATGGTGACAGCAGCATCCCCTCCCCTTGCCAAAGTGAAACATCTTTGCTTTCAGGGTATGTGTTCCTGCTAGTCCAGTGTCCTCCAGTCAGAAGTGAGTGCCTCTAGGATGGATAATGGCAGTGAACTGATCATTTTCCTCAGATCTTGACATATTGGCTACGTAGCCGTCTGGTGTTTAAAAGCTGTTGATGTTGCTTATGGCTGTGGCTTATTGTAGAGCTAGACATAATATCCTGGATACTTCACTGGAATGCACATCTGAGGACTTCATTCAAGGCAGGAGAAGCCATAGTAGGTGGGTGGCCCTTGGCAGGTGAGTCCCTCTGTGCAGTCAGGTGGTCACCTTACAGTGTATGCAGTCGTCAACACTAACAGTGACTGTGACCCTGTAAGGACCCTGGCTCTTTCAGACTCTGCTTCATGTCTGAGGTGGAGTTTGGAGGTTGACTTTGGATGAGCCCCTGTTGCAAGCTCTCTCCAGAGTCAAGGGGCATGGGACAGCCAGCAGGAGTGACCGCCATCCCTTTAAGAATTGTGTTCAGCTGTGCTTGTGGGTCTCACAGGAAACATAGGGGCCACAGCCAGCATAGCATCAAGCTAATGTGGCACCCTGCCAGATCCGCCTTCCACATGTGCAAGGAATCCTACACTCAGGGCAGACAGGGAGGAAGAGAGAATCACTGCCATTGGAAAGGCGTGAGCCCACCCGTGTTTAGGCCTTTTGTGCATTTCTAAGAGGCAGGAGGGAAAGGTGAGGAAGGAGTCCCTCTGGCCTGTGCACACTGTGGACAGGACAGCATTGGTGGCCAGTGCCCTATTGGGATTGGGAAAACTAGTTCCCGAGTGGGCAAGAACAGAGGCTGGGGTGACTGTAGCTTCCAACTGGGCCAGTGATCACAAGCAGTGTCAGGGCAGGCCGGGGTCAAACTTGGGTCAAGACTGCAGGAAACATAATGTGTGAGGAAAGATGAGCACCAGAGTTGAGCCTGGAGGCAGGGGACTTGGAGGGTAATGGTGGCTTGGTCTTGGCACGAACACAAGGTCTGGTTACCAGACTGGCCTCCCAAAGAGAACATCCTTTGCAACGGAAGCATTTTGAAGGCCCAGATATCCTGGTCCTTGTATGTGGCAGACATTGCACATGTGTTCTGAGGGAGATGGCAAGATTCTTTACAAAAGGTCTTTGGAGCCCCCAAATAGGATTCAAGTAAAAGAAAATATCAAATACACTATTTCCCGAATGCAAAAATTACATACTGCCAGCCCACATGCCTAATCTGGACGACAGGTTTGCTAATCCTACACAGACATTACTAGTGTCCATTTTTACAGATGTGGCCACCAAGTTTCAGATATGTTAATTAGCTTGCTCAAAGTCACAGGATGAGTATGTACAGCATAGTGGGGGCAAGAGCCCAGCCTTCCTTACCTATTGTTTTGCTCTTCCCTCTACTCTATCCTGAGAAATGGGCCTTGAAAAAAAAATTAATGTTTTCCTCCAGAAAGCAGAAACTAGTCTTCAATACTAAGATGTTAGGGTCTATTGGATATCCAGCAAAGCTTCTAAATAACTTATTCTCAATTACCTTATTTCTGTTTTATTTAGTGAAGGCTGGATAGGCTAGGATTAAAAAGACTGGTTGTATGAAACTGCTTCTCAACTAAGGTGTTTTTGAGAACTTCCTCTGTTCACTGTCATGGTCTTAAAAGTGATTATGTGTCATCAGAAACTTCTGTTAGCTGAAGTCTGTATCAAAGAGACTATTTTTCGAAGTACTAGTACTAAGGGTACTGCCTTTTTCCTCAAAGCTGTGAAATTGTCTTTTGTCGTCAAAGACAAGAACTCTGGTTTTTATCTGGTGGCAGAGCCTTTGGGAAGCATCAGAGTAAACTGAAAAAATTATCTGGAGATGACAGGTTTTAATTTAACAGCTCATCAATAATAACAATAAATAAACCTAATTATTTTAACACAGTGTTATCCATAAAGTGAAAGAACAAATCTTTGTGACATTCCAGGAATTCCATGGAAAACCACAAAGAGAGTTATAGATGCCAAAGATACTGTGAAAGTTTTATTCTTTATGTCATTTTTCATACAGAATTTAATTTGGGAAGGTAAAATTAAAAAGTTGACTAGAGATTTATGCACTTGAGGTGGGCAGAACTCAACAGTAGGTGTGTGGGTAGAGGAAACATCCAGACTAGGTGTAAACTCATTGGGAAGTCCATAGGTAGATGGTACAGCTAGCCTAAAGGAGGTATTGGTAATTAGTGCATGGTTGAAGGTTGCAGCTAGTCTAAGAGGGACATAGCAGGAAGTGCATGGTTTGAGGAATCCTCCAGCCTTGCGAAAGATATTGCAAGAAATGTATGAGTGGAAATATTATCTAGTTTAGGGGCAAATTCAGCAGGAGATGTACGTCTGGAGGAATGAGTCAGTCTATGGGAAGACTTAATGAGAAATCCGTGGGTCAAGTGAGCACCCAGCCCAAAGAATAACATTAGAAGAGATGCATGGGTGGAGAAAACATCCAGCTTAGTAAAATTTTTTTAAAACACACAAAAACAAAACAAACAAACAAAAAACACCTCAGCAGGAAGTGTATAAACTTAGAAGAGTTGTGCATTTGATGCTATAAGTTGAGGTTGCAGCATGCCTAGTAGAGAAATTATCAGATGGTATGTCTGTGGAGGGAGAATCCATGGTGGAAAAGGTCTTGGCAGAGAGTGGATTATTGGAGGATGCAGCAAGTCTACAGGAATTTCTGGAAGAAGGTTTATTGTTGGAAGGGGCATCCAGCTTAGAAAAGGACTCTGAAGCAGTTGCATTAGTGGAAAGTGCATAAAGTCTAAGAAAAAGGTTTATAGGTGGAGGCAAAAGGTTTCTAGGTGGAGAATGTAGCCAGTTTAAGTAAGACACAACTGGTGGCACATGGGGAGAGTGGGTATCAAGGATGTGGGGAAGAATGTGCAAGAATATCATGGGAATATAGAATATTCTGCCTAGATGAGGACGCAGAAGAAGTTTTATGAGAAAGGATGGAGTCATTCTAGGGAGTCTTCTTAGGAGGTTATTGGGTAGAGGTAGCAATCAACCTAAAAGAGGACTCAAAAGGATGTACATGGATGGATAATGAGCCAGCATAGGGGAGGGATTCAGCAAGTTATGACTGGATCAAGATAGCATCCAGCCCATGAGAAAAGTAAGCAGGAGGTATGTGGTGATGGGAGTATACAGCCTAGAAGGAAAATACTCAGGAGGTGCATGGATGGAGGATACAACCAGCTTATAAGGGGACCCAATATCAGGTTCAGTAGTGGTGAGTACAGCTGGCTTTAGGGAAAGCCCAGCAGTAGCTGCAGGAATGGAGGAAGCATTCACAGGAAAGGAAGAACTTTCACCAGGTAAATATTAGACGAAAAATTATGAATCTATCCTAAGAGAACACATAGCAGAAGGATCATCCAGTGAAGGGAGGAACCTACAACAGGTGCATGGTTGAAGCAAGTGGACACCCTAGGGAATGACATGACAAGTAGTGGAGGGATGAGTGGAGGAATGCAGCCAAAACAGGAAAGGAATTAGCTGAAGGGGCAAAGATGAATGATACAAGCCTGCTGGATGATCTGACAAAAAGTGAATGGCTAGAGGGAGAAGTCAGCCTGCGGCATTGCATGGCAAGATGTGTACAGATGAAAGAGGAGGAAGTCAGTCTGTGGCATTACATGGCAAGAGGTGTATAGATAGAAAGTGCAGAAAGGCTATGAGAGGCCACCCAGATTGTTTATGGCTGGAGGATTCATCAAGTCTAGGGGTGGACTTGGCAAGAGGTAATGGATGAAGCATACGTCAAGTATAGAAAAGAACACAGTAGAAAGTGGATAAATGAAGTTTGCAGTGGGCCTAGGGTGGGATCTGGCAGGAAGTTCAGGGGTGGAGTTAACATCCAGCATTAGGTAAGATTTGGGAAAAGGGGCATTAATGGGTAATACAGACAGCTTGAAGAGGAAATGGCATAGAGTGCATAGATTGAGAGTATAGCCAGTTTAGGTGAGTAATTTTCAAAAGCTGCATTCATTTAGAGACCATTCAGACTAAAGGGAATCTTAGCAGAAGGTGCATGGGAGGGTAGGGGAGGATGTCACAGAAAGTGTATAGCCGGCAACAACATCCTTTTTCTCTCTGCTTCTCCTTGTGAGTGACCGTCTGTGGCCCTATGTGGCATGCCATGCCTCTTGTCCTCTGGGGAACTGTTAGAAATAAACACTTCTTTCAAAGGCAGTTATCTTCGTGTCTATCATCTTGCCATACCTAATTATAATAAAACATTATAATTGGTGTTTTTTTAAAATTTTTAAAACAATTGGTGCATGGAGCAGGGTGGTTTGGTGGTTGGTGAGGATGACATGCCTCTAGACTGCTCTTGGCTTACTAACTGAATCCAACAGAGAGTGAATACTGCCTGGAATGGCACTGCTGGCTTGTATTTTAGCAGCTGCCACATTGTGTTGTGACAGTCAGGTACTGCTCTGATTCTCCAATCTAAATTATGGCAGAGCTCAAAAAGCTGAGTCCTCCCTGAGCAACTGTCCTTAGAGTGCTGTAGTCTGGGTGAAGAAGTCTCCATTTGACTTATGTATTTACAATGTGTCCAGAAGTGCCTATGGTAACTGGCTATTGTACTATGTGAAGGTTGTCCAGAAGGGACAATAGTGTGAAATAGTGTATCACAAGACCAAGAGCTTTGATTTTAGAAACAAGCATAAGAACAAACCAGGCAGTGCCACAGTTGCCCTCATGGAACTAGAATCCAAACCTGGGGAGACTGACTGGGACACCGTAGAGCAGGAGACGCCACCTATAGGCAGGACCACAACACCAAAACACTGCCACAAGTAGTAAACAACCAAAGAATAAAAACCACTGGAAAGAGGAGTGAATAGGAAAACAAGGCAGAGGCTGAGTTGGGACCTTTTCGTAATATGCAGTTACCACCTGTTGAGACACTACAAGACTCTAAAACATCATCCCAAGACAAACATATGTATTAGCAAATTAGAGGCATGGGCATCTCTCTTGAAAAAAAAATTAAAATGGGCCAGCCTGCTTATAAACTCCAATAACCAAAAAACCTGCTAGGTACCTTCGAAACTCATGCAGCAGGGGAAGCTCCCCTGTCTTTCCTTCAATTTGTTCCAAAATATTGGATAGGAGATGCCCCACTGAGATGAAGAAAGGCACTTCCAGTTCCTAGTTAATGGGTTTCTAATACCACGTCCCGACCTTCAACAACGGCAGTCACTTAACTCCCTCCCTAAGGAGACAGCAGCTCCCCAAAGCTTGTCTCACTGCCTGGAGAAAATCACTCACATACTATTCAAGTTTTCACTGAAGCTCAAAGAATAGCCAACATTTTATGGCCGTTTTAGGTACAGGGATACAGATAACAGTTACTCTGGGTATCCCATCTCGTTTCATATATATGTGTGTGTGTATATATTTCACACGTATTTGCAACCTATTTAAAATTCAGGGAATATTGGGGTCACCCCATTAAGGGCGTATGGGTTCCACTTGATGCTACAGTGGGATCTCTTAGCTAAATTCCTTGTGATATCCCCTCTGTCTCTGGCCCATCTAGTCATAATCATGAACACCAAACACTTTAGGGCCACCTCTTAAATGGGAACATGCCAAAATCCGCACCACTTGCTATGAGACATGCTAGAGGAGAGATCATAGTCCCTCTGCCTCCCCTTAAAATTGTCAATAAGCCTCAACACAAACTATTACAATGTGCAGCTTGGCTCAGACCTATTATTTTAATCTTTTAAAAGATGCCATTGTGGTTCCTATCATCTCTCTTTTTAATTGCAGTATCTGATCAAAGCAAAAGGCAGACAAACAAGAATGGTGCCTAAGTATAGATAAATGCCACCTCAATGCATTTGTTCTGTCCATTGAGTCACCTTTTCCTAACATTATTGAAGTTACTGGTATCAGAGTTCACCTAGTGATTTACTTGTGGTAACGTATCTAGTCAATATTTTCTACTCAATATCCATTGCCAAAGATTCACAGCCACATTTTGTCTTCTCCTTTGAGGACACACAATATACATTCACTTGATTATCTATAGACTACCTCAATAGCCTGGCCATAGCACATAACCCTGGAGGAAGGACTGATAATTAACCAATTTACAGCATTCCCACTTTTGGCACTATGTAGATGACATCTTACCTAGGAGACCCTCTCAAGATAATGTTACACAGGGCTTACATACCCTTACACATCACCTCCAAGATAGGAAATGGACATGAATAAGATACAAGGACCTGCCAAAAAGAAAATTATTGTACATCTTGTGGTCATCAGAGGGTTCTTCCGTTCCTGGTTCAGTAAAACATCAATTACTCACCCGCTTCATGGTACCACAGACAATTAAACAGGCCCAAGATCTGAGCCTCTTTACCTTTCAAGACCAACACATCTCACATGTATTCATTATACTTGGACCCACACATGAGGTCATATGCAAGTCAAACTTCCTCCATTAAGTCCTCTCACAACAAATCTTAATAGTCAGATAACTTTACAGTAGGCATTGACCTTGGTTCCCTTGGGATCCAGCTCTTAAATCAAGGCTTTGGCTACAAAGGACTATGCCTCTTGGAGCTTCTGCATCAGGTATGGTTTTAAGTGGTTGCCGATGGGTTTTTGGAATAAGTAACTTCCTCAAATGGCAGATATACACCTCTCAAACAGCAAATTCTGTCCTTTCTGGAAACTGAGGCCCTACTTGGCTCAATTCTAGTTGGTATCCAGACACAAATCCTTATCATGCCTTAAGTCACGACTCCATGCCAAGAGGCAAGGCATGGCCACAGAATCCTGTTTCGTTAAGTGGAAATAGTAATTTAGAGATTCAGTTAAGCCTGATGCCACAGGCCTTTCCAAACTTCTGAAGGATTGGCTTCCCATGTGCTCAGTCCCTTGGCCATGTCTATTAAGGAGATGGAGGTGCACACAATATCATTCCTAGTAGTGATCCAGGGACCACCTTGATATCAAATGTCTGGCACAGGAAGTCAATATGCCTCACCAATGGCAGGGCCACCATCCCAAATAGTGGGAATCAGTGGTGAGCAGTGGCATACCACCCTGCTTCTGGTTCCTCTATCACAAGGAATAGACATGAAGGTTGGCCCAATTGGCAGAGTTTGAGGTTGTCTATCTGATTTTTCAGGATGCCCTGCATTACGAATTGCCTGAGATTTGTTTGTTGACTGACTCCTGCATGGTCGCCATTGGGTCAGAAAAATTGAAGCAAGATTATTTTACCATTCAGGGAAGGTCTTTGTGGGCTATCTCACATGGCAGACATTACTTCATCCCCCATACTTATTCTTGTTTTACACATCTCTGCACATACAAAATCAAATAAATCAGAATTACATTACAATTCCATCACAGACAGCTTAGCAAGAAATAAATTCACTGTACTAATACATGGACCTGCCTCTCCCAGATAATCTCCATTGTCTGCTTTTGTTCATGGCCAGATAGACATATGAACCCTAGGGACACCTAGGGTCCCAGGCTACTTTGGGAACAAAGGAAAGATTTCCTTTATAAGGTTTCCAGACATCAAAGTTGCCCTAATTAGCTTGATCTGTGTACCTTTACCAAACACCAGCCTTTATCATCTGTAGACACAATTTCTCAGGGCATGAGGCCACATAATCAGTGACAATTTGATTATATTGGGCCTCTGCCACTATATCAGGTGCTGATGCCACCTGATATGCTTTTATCATGAATGACACATATATGGGTTTGCTGTTAGCCTTCTGCTCCAGGCATTCTAGTTCCGAGTGTACTATGTAGGGCCTTTCTAGGTTGGTCCTTACTAGGTTGGTTCCTTGATCATCCTGCCAGGTCCTGCAGCCTTGCATCCCTGACATGTCCTTAACTTGGCTGGCCATACTCTCCCACTCTGCACCTCCTGCCACGTATTCTTAAGCTATCTGCATCATCCACCCATGCACCTTTGTATGGGCCTTTGATGCTTCCTCCACCCATGCATTTCCTGCATATTCCTCCCACAAGGCTGTATAATACTTTTACTTCTGCATCTCCAGCCGTGTTTTCCCTTAGACTTGCTATGTTCTCTGCTTATGAATCTCTTGCCAGGTGCTCTCTGAGAGTGGCTGCATCCTGCACAAACATACCTACTTCTGAATCCTATCCTAGGCTGAATACCCCTTCCATCCTTTCACTTCATGTCAGTATTTTTCTAGACTTCTTGTACTCTCCAACAATCCACTTTGTGTCATGTCTTCCCTGAAGTTGGCTGCACCTTCCCATAATTAGTCAATCCTGTATACCCTCCCCCTGCCCCAGGATGAATTCTGAGGTAGAATGTATGCCATTTGCATCTGTGCACATCTTGCCAGATTTTCTCCTAGGATGTCTGCACACTTCACTCATGTTCCTTTTACTGAATCTTCCCCTATGGATGATACTCCTTCCACCATTCAACCTCTTGGATGTCCTCACATCTGCTTACTGCACCCTGCATCCACACACCTCCTGCCGAGTCTTCCCTTACACTGGCAGCATCCTCCACTCATGAACTTCAGGCCAGGCTCTTCCATATGATGGCTGCATTGTCAACAATGTACCTCTTCTCACTGGACATTACCTCTTCCCTTGCACTGCATACCAGTCATTCCCTAGGCTCCCTACACCCTCCACATATACACATTCTGCTGCAGATAGCGTCATGTTGATAATCTTACCACCCACACATGTTCTGTCATGCCCCTTGGCTAGGCTAGATGCTCCCTTCTCCCATGCATATCATGCTGAATTATCAATTTTGGCTCCATTACCAACCCTTGAAATTAATGTTTCAACCCTCCAATAGTTTAGATACAAACAATATCCCTGCATTTTTTGCCAGATACCCTGTACTCCAGCTTCACTCTCTGTTGATGTACTTCCTACAGGTTTCTCTGTGAGGCTAGCTGCACATTCCCTCATGTAAATCCAGCAATGTCCAACTGACAATGCAGTTACTGCTAGTTCCTTCCTAGACTGGCTACACCCTCCGAACCATGCACCTCTTGGTGCACCACACTCCAGGCTGGCCTCACTCTTAAGCTTCTTGAGGGGTCCTCCCCGAGGCTGGTGCATGCTCTAGCCATAATTATCTTGACTACTCTCCCTTTGGCTTGCTGAAAATGCCACAAATGCACTTAGGACTGAATACTCCCTTAGCCTGGATCTCCCTCACTCACACAATTCCTGCCATGTACTTACTTAGGCTTCACCCTCTCCTAAACCCCCTAAACCTCCTATGGGGTTCTCCCCTAGGCTGCCTTTTCCTACCTCAATTGCACCTCCTGAGTGCCCTACAATAGTGTGTACATATGCACGGAGTGCACACATACATATAGCACCTGCTGGGACCTCCACTAGCCTGGATATTCCCTCTACATGCCATAACCTCCTTTATACTGGGAGTTTCCTCCACCCTTTCATTCCAGCCTGAATGTCTTTATTATAAACTCATAAACCTACTCCAATGTTATCCTATAAGCTTTCTGTACCCTGCAACGATGTTTTTCCTGACAAGATATACCGTTGGCAATCCGCCCTCTCTACCCATATTTCTGCCAAATCATCCCCTAGACCAGTTTCTCTTTCCTCCCACAAACATCCTTCCATGTCCTAACTAAGCCTGGATGTAACCTTGAGCCATCCACTATTCCCTGATTTCTCCTCTCTGCTAGAAATCTTCTCTAATGATGTTCTCTCTAACCATTCATATAACACTGAGTCCTCTCCTAGACTGGCTCATCCTCTTCAGATACTGAAATCTCCCAAATCTCCACTAAGTTGCATGGCCCCTCCACCCACATAATTCATGCTGATTCCAACCCTAGGCTTAATGCTCCCACCTCCCGTGCATTTCTTGATGAATTCTTCCTAGGTTTGCTGCACCCTCTTTCATATACTCAATGCTGAGTCCTCCATTATTCTGAATCCTTCTTCCACCAATTCCATGCCAAAATCTAGGCTGGTTACTCTTTCTACTAATGCATTTATTCCACCACACACCACCCATGCAATTTCCTCCAGGTTCTCAATTATACTGGATGTATCCTTCACTTCTGCACTTCATGTGGGATATTTTCCTTACCTGGCTCCAACATGCACCTCTTGCCATGTTCTCCCTTATGCTGGCTGTATCATTCTCACTGTACCTTCTTCCTTCTCCTTTTTTATGCTAGATAGACACTCCAACCATACACTTCCTGAAGGATTATTTCTTAGCCTGGCAGAACTATGCACCCATGCACCTCCTACTAATTCCTGCTTTACACTGGCTGCACCTTTCATCCAAGGAATACTGTCACTTCCTACACTAGAAAGTCTCTGCACTCCACACATGTACTTCCTATAGAGCTCAAACCTAGGCTGGCTGGAGTCTTTGATAATGTACTTTCCCCTAGTCTTCCATTAAGCTGGTTATTACCTCCACATATGTACCTTGTATATCCTGCCTAGTCCTTTCCTAGACTGTCCGTACCCTTCATCCATACACTTCTTGGTCCGGGCCTAATCTGATTGCTCTCTCATGCACCATATAACAAGTCCTACCTGTGCTGGATGCTCCCTCTAGCAATACATATCCTGCCATGTCCTAACATATTCACCTCCTCCTGAGTCTTCTACTAGACTGCATGCTCCTTTCACTCATACACTTCCTGCAATATGCTCTCCTAGGCTGGATGTTCCCTCCTTCCATGCACATTCTAGTGAATTCTTCCTAAGGATGGATGTTTCTAATTCCCATGTATATTCTTCTGTATCTTCTCCTAGTTTAGGCTCTCCTGGGAAACTAGTTCTGACTGCTCTTCATTGCTGGCTGCTCCAATTACCCATGTACTTACGGAATTCATTCATAGGCTGGATGTTCTCTCCACCCACACACTTCTTGTCAGGTCTTGCATTGGGATACCTACATAGTTTAGCCATGTACCTTCTGCTATATCATTCCCTAGACTGACTGCAACTTCTACTCCACTTATGCACATTCTGCCCTTCACTACTCTAGACAGGGGTAGTGAGTTGAATGGCGACCCCAAAAGTGATAGGTCCATGTCCTAATCTCCAGAATCTGTGAATATAATCTTATTTGGATAAAATATACCTGCAGATGTAATTATTTTAAAGATCCCTAAGATGAGATCCTTCTGGATTATCTGAGTGAGCCCTAAATCCAATGGAAAGTATCCTTATAAAAGAAAAGCAGAGGGAGATTTGACACAGAGAGAGGAAGAGAAGACACGTGAAGGGGAGGGGGCAGTGTGACCATGGAGACAGAGATTGGAGTGATGCAGCCAAGGAATCTGAGAAGTAGTCATAGCACCAGAAAGTATAAGAGGCAAGGAAACATTCACCCCTAGAGCTTTTGGAGGGAGCATGGCCCTGCCAACACTTGATTTCAGACTTGGAGATAATACATTTCTGCTGTTTTAAGCTAACGAATTTTTGGTAATTTGTCACAGCAGCCCTAGGAAACTAATACAGAAAGCTTCACTCTATACTCCTGCACCTCAGCCCAAGTCCTCTCCTAGACTAGTTGATCCCTCCATTCTTAAACCTCCTGTCAACTGTCACTTAGGGTGGCTGCATCCACCATTCATGCATGCTGCCTGCTGAATCCTTCCCCAGCCCCTCTGCACCTTCATCTCATACACTTCCCACCAAGGCCTCTGTTAAGCAGGGAAGCCCCATAACACCTGCGTTGCAAGCTCCACACATATATCTGTGGATTATCCCCTAGACTAGATGCATTTTGCATCTGTGCACTCTCAGTCATAGCCTCTCCCAGGCAGGATGGTCATTTCACTTATGCAGTTCCTGCTGGGTTATTTGTTAAGCTGGCTGCATCCTGCTTCCATGTATAACCTAACATGTCCTCCCTTAGGCAGGTTGCACATTCCAATCATAATACACCCCTAGGATGGCTTCACTCTTTCCCATACACCTGCTACTGGCTGTTTTCCTATGCTGGCAGCACATTCCACCAATTAACTTCTTTTAATGTCTTGTTCTAGGCTTAATGTTCCCTGCATTAATGTACCCCCTACCCAGTCCTCCCCCTGTTTGGTTGGACTTTTAATCAATTCCTGCCAGGTTCTCCCTAGACTGGCTTCTCATACCACCCCTTCACTTTCTGCCTGGCCCTTCCTTATATTGATGTACTTTATTATCTAAGCACCAACTGCTGTATAGATAGGAGTATATCTTAGAGTGGCTGTGTCTCTACCCATGTCCCTCAGGCAAATACTTGCCCTATCTAAATGCTCCCTCCACTTGTCAATCTCATGGAAAATCCTCCCATTGGTAGCCTGCACCCTCCACCCAGGCTTCTCTTGTTTTGCCTTACCTACACTGAAAAATCCCTCAATTCAATAACTTCCTACTGGGTTATCTCTAACTTAGCTGCTTTCTCCATCCATCCACCCGTTTCCAAGCTCTTCTTTAGGATTGATGCTCTCTCCATCCATGCACATTCTGCCTGCCCTTTCTCAGGTCTACCTGTACCCTGTATCCGTGATCTCCTTGTAATACCTCATTTAGGCTTCTTGCTTCCATGGTCCAAGCACTTCTTGCAGGGGTCATTCCGTGGGTGGCTGCTGCCTGCATCTTTGCACATCTTTCCTTGACTTTATCTATGCTGGATGTGACTTCCATCCATCCACTTTCCAGTGGTCCTTCTCTAGGTCTGATGCTTTCTACATGCATGCACTTCTTGCCTGGACATTCCCTGATATAGCTGAATCTTAAAACCATGCCAGGGCTTCTCCTAAGCTAGAGGCTTCTTTCTCTCTTGGACATTCTGCTAAGATCTCCCCTGGGTTGAATATTACTTCCACCTATGCACCAAATAACAATTTTCCTTGATTCTGGCTGCAACTTGCACTCATACATCTCCTGCCATACATCACATCCATTGTGATTCCACAATCTGGTTGAACCCTTCACCCAGGCATGTTCTGCCTGATTGTTATCTAAACTGGTGGCACCAGGCATACATACACCTTTTACTATATCTTTTGTTATGCTGGCTGCACCTGGAACCTATGCATCCTTGAACTCCTGGGTGAGCTGCACCTTCACCCTTGCACCAACTTCCAAGTCTCCCACAAAGCTGGATTCTCCCTTTCCCCATAAACATCCTGCCAGTTCCTCCTCTAAGCTGGCTACAACCTCTACACATGCATTCCCTCTTTTGCCCTCAAGTTAGCTTGGTGTTTGCCCTACCCATGCACCACTTCCTTGGTGGTCAGCTAGGCTGCATGGTTTCTCTGCCACTGCACTCATGCAGATTACTCCTGCTACTTTGGAAGTGTCCTCAATCATGCCCCCTATAGGATGTCATTCCTTATGCTGGCTGCACAATCAACGTATAAACCCCTTGCCAATACCTCCTTTGGGCTAAATGCTCCTTTGAATCATACAAATATTTCTCTGTTCTCTCCTAGGCTGACTACACCCAGCACACATTAGTCTTATACTGTGTCTGCTCCTAGACTGGTTTCATTCTTGATCAATGCACACATCCAAGCACACTTGGCTTTCAACACACTGCACTACTGCACTCCATGCCATGTATTTTACTGGATTACGCCTCCTGCCATACCCTTCTTTAGGCTGACTGAAACCACCACAAATGTTCCTTCTATGGTTCCTATCCTAGACTGACTACATTCTGTATCCATGCCCACCTGCCATGTATTTCCCTGGGCAAGATGTTATTTCTTCTACCTCTACACCTCTGGTCAGCTTTACTGTTAAGCTGGCTGTACCATGCACCATTGCATCTCCTGCTGAGACTTTATCTAGGCTGGCTATTTCATCCACTCATACACTTTCTACTTATTACTTTCCTAGGCTGGTTGCACCCTCTACCAGTGCACCTCTTAGTATATCCTACTGTAGACTGATTTAACCTTTAACTATATACTACCTGCAAGATTTGCTCTATAATGAGTGGTCCCTCCTCCAATACACTTCCTGCGTGTCCTCATCTAGCCCTAGTGATTTTATTCCTTCTGTATTTCTTGCCAGATCATCCCATAGGCTGAATATACCTTTCACCCATGAAAGATCTGCCAAGTGTCCTCTAGGTTGAATTCTTCATCCTCTCATGCCCGTTCTGCCAGGTCCTGCCTTAGGTTGTATGCTCCCTCCAACCATATACTTCTTGCTGATTCTCCTCAGGCTGTTTCCAATTCACACAATAAAAATTCTACTGTTTCCTTCCCTAGGCTGCCTATATCCTCCAAACATGCACCTTCTGCTATTCTCTCCTAGATTAGATGCCTCAAACAACTATGCATGCCCTGAATACTTCTCACCTTGGGATGGAAGCTCCCTGAAACCATACCCTTCCTACCTTATCCTCCCATAGGCAATCTGTACATTCCACCCCTCCACACCCCTACCACATCTTATCTCTGGATGCTCCCTCTACCAGTGGATTTCCTGTTGTGACTTCCCCTGGTTTGGTCATTTCCCCACCCACGATGCTCCAGGTGAGTGCTCCACTGGCTAATGCTCCCATTCCCAATGCACTTCCTTCCAGGTAGGCTGCTAAGTTAACTGCGATCTGCATCCATACACCTCCTACTATTTCTCCTCCTAAGATGGCTGCATTCTTAATTCTTGCACTACTTTTTTGGTCCTCCTTTTGGCTGACTTTAACTGCATTCCTGAAGATCTTCCCATGTCCTCCCCTAGGCTGGTTATACCCTGCAACTGTGCACTTCCTGCCATATCTTCCCCTGGGTAGGTAGTACCTTCCACCTTTGCATTTCCTCTGAGTTTTCCCCTAGGCTGCCTGCACCCTGCACCCATGCAGCCATTATCAGAGGCTTCTTTAGATAGACTCTACCGTCTACTCAAGTACCTTTTACTGAGACTTCATGTGATAGTTAACTTTAATGTTGCTTTGACTGGGCTAAGGAATTCCCATATTAAAACTTACTTCTGGGTGTTTCTGTGAGGTTGTGAGATGAATATCTGAGTCGGTGGGCTCAGTAAAGCAGATTTCCCTTCTCAATGTGGTTGGCCATCATCCAATCCATTGAAGACCCAAATAGAACAAAGATTGAGGAAGGAGCAATTTGTCCCTTCTCTTCCTGCCTCACTGCTCAAGCTGGAACATCTCACCTCATCTTCTTCTGTGCTCAGGCTGGGATTTACACCATTTGCTCTTCTACTTCTTGGGCCTTTGAACTTGGATTAAAATTCACCACTGGCTTTCCTGGGTTTCTAGTTTGCTGATGGCAGACCATAGGACTCCACAGCTTCCATAATGACATAAGCCAATTTCTCATAATAAACCTCTCTCTCCATACACACCCACCATCACCACCATTACAACAACACGCACACACAAGCACACACACACAGACAGAGAGAGAGAGCGAGAGAGAGAAATAAGTTTGTGGAAAAAATGAAATGAGAAGATAAAAATTTTTTAAATGTACTGTATTACTCGTCTTAAGGTCCATCAAGTTCAAGACACCTTTCTAAACAATGATACCACTCATATAGTTCATCCCTAAAGAACAGAGGTTCCTGGAAATTTAATCATGTCAATGCAATCTTTTTTATGGTTAACTAAAATAAAATCTTTAAAGATCTTTTTAAGATAAGAAAACAAAAAGAAGCCAGAAAGAGCCAAATTAGGACTGTAAGGTGGATACTTTATAATTTCCCATCAAAACTCACAAAAATTGCTCTTATTTGATAAGAAGAATAAGTAAGAGCATTGTCATTGTGATGGTTAATACTGAATGTCAACTTGATTGGATTGAAGGGTGCAAAGTATTGTTCCTGGATGTGTCTGTGTGGGAGTTGCAAAGGAGATTAAAATTTGAGTCAGTGAACGGGGAGAGGCAGACCCATGCTCAGTCTGGGTGGGCAGCATCTAATCAGCTGCCAGCATGGTCAGAACAAAGCAAGCAGGAGAAGATGGAAGAGCAGACTTGCTGAGTTTTCTAGGCTTCATCTTTCTCTGATGCTGGATGCTTCCTGCCCTCGAACATCAGACTCCAAGTTCTTCAGCTTTTGGACTCTTGGACTCACACCAGTGGTTTGTCAGGGGCTCTCGGGCCTTTGGCCACAGACTGAAGGCTGCACTGTTGGCTTCCCTACTTTTGAGGTTTTGGGACTCGGACTGATCCACCACTGGCTTTCTTGCTCCTCAACTTGCAGACAGCCTATAGTGGGACTTTACTTTGTGATCGTGTGAGTCAATTCTCCTTAATAAATTCCCTCTCATATATACATGTATCCTATTAGTTCTGTCCCTCTAGAGAGCCCTGAGTAATACAGTCCTGATGGAGAAGGACTCTCTGGTGAAGATTTCTCAGGTATTTTTCTGCTAAAGTTTTGGCTAACCATTGTCAGAGCACTCCCATAATAAGCAAATGTTATTGTTCTTTGGCTCTCCAGAAATTCAACATAGAAAATGTTGTGAGCATCCCAGAAAACTGTTGTAATGACCTTTGCTCTTAACTGGTCCACTTTTGCTTTTTTTTTTTTTTTTTTTTTCTCCAGGTAGAAATCATGTTTCCTTTTAATTGAATACTTAATTCACAATGTTTCCTCTCTTCCTGCTACTCTGGTTATAATTAGGTCCCCACCTCTCAAGAACATTGCACCTGGCCAGATTGAGAGCCAATGTGAACATGAGCCCCAAACCAGGGCTTTCGGACTAACAAGGAACAGCCAAGCCAGCCTCTCCCTTCACTTAGAAAGGGATTGTGAAGGGGAGGGCCCAAATCTTCATCGTCCAAACACAGAAAACCAGGAGCTCCATACCATCATGGAAACCAAAATGTATCAGGAATGAAGTACAGTACACCTTCACATACTCAAGGTCAAGATGGGTTTGCAGAAATCGTATCTGACCATCTGGCCTCTGCTAGTAGATATGCCCTACCCCAGCATTTTTAAGAGAATATGTTTTTGTTTCTATACTTGTATTATTTTCCCCAAGGGGTATAAAATCTACCAAAAGGAATATAATGAATCAGAATAAATCAGCTCACTCACAAAAAACGTTCTTGGGTAATGGTTTTTAGTTGCTGAGCTTATTCAGCACGTCATTTAAAAGTGGCAAAATTCAGGGCAATCTGAGAAGAGAATTCAAAAGTGGCAGCTACAGGTTTAGGTAGGACACACATACATACAACCCCCATTTTTTTCAGTGTATATGTCAAGAGGTCAAGACCCCTGATCATCAAAATAAGTTATTTTGTATATTACAGTGCACAGGACAACAGAGGGAAAGACACTTTCTTGGAAGGTTACGACAAGGCCTTTTGCAAAAGGTCCACTCCAAAAGGACTGGAGCCCAGTGCCTTGTGGCCTTCATTAACTTGACCCCTCCTCTTCTTTGGTTGCAGTGGCCTCAGTGGGAGCTGTTTCTTCTACTTGTTCTGCTGGCTTCTTTTCCCTTTCCTCTTCCTCATCCTCATCCTCTTGGGGATAGAGGTCTGGGTATTTCTGCATGCATTCCTGCATGACCCGGAACTGGTCTTCACAGTCTGACCCCTTGATCTCCTCCGTGCTATAGTGGAAGCAGGAAAAGGCTGACTTGAACTGTTCTCCACAGGGTCCGCTGGCCATTCCCCAGAGGCATGGGCAGTTCCAGTTAATGTTTCCATTTGGCAGTATCAATCCGTGCTCCTCGTATGGATCATTGGGGTCATCGGCCACCATGTCTGCATTGCTTGGAGTTTCATGATCTTCTTTGGTTACAAATATGATTCCATCCTTCCCTTCCTGCCGGCAATAGGACATGGCTGCAGCCCGACCCTGAGACCTTGCAGAAGCGGCAATGGCGGTAGCTGCAGCTTTACGCCGTGACCTCCTCTCCTCAGGCAGCCACTTTTGCTTTGACTGGACCATTTTCACTTCTTAGTAGCCATTGCTTTAATTTGCTTTGTCTTCAGGATCATACTGGTAAAGCCAAGTTTAATCTCCTATAAACATTCTTTGAAGAAATGCTTCAGGATCTTGATCCCATTTGTTTAAAATTTCGATTGAAACATTTGCTCCTGTCTGGAGCTGATCTGAGCACAATGGTTTTAGTGCCCCTTGAGTGGAAAGTTTGCTCAACTTTGTTTTTCAGTCATAATTGTGTAAACTGAACTAATTGAGATGTCTATGGTATTTGACTACTGTTAATGCGGTTAATCGCCAGTCCTTTTCAATTAGGGCATGAACAAGATTATTTTTTTTTTCCTTGAAAATTGATGCAGATGGTCTGCTACTGTGAGCTTTATCTTCAACATCATCTTGTCCCTTCTTCTTCTTAAAGCTAATTATCCATCTGTAAACCACTGATATTTGGGGACATTGTTTCCACAAACATTTTGTAAAGCATCAGTGATTTCACCATGCTTCCACTCAAGCTTCAACATAAATTTGATGTTTGTTCTTCCTTTAATTTTAGCAGAATTCATGTTGCTCTCTGGTTGGGGCCCTTTTCACACTGATGCCTTATCCTTCTTAGTACCTCAAGCCAGATCTTGTTCAGACATGTTACAACAAGGTAGGGTGAATTTATTTTGGTGCAAAAAATGTTTGCATTTTTCCATATTTCATACTTTCCATGAACTTTGTGAAGATCCCTTATACATATACATATATGTTCTGTTTCTCTGCAGAACCCAGGATAATATAACTCTCACTGTTTCCTAATCTCATGCAAATGCTGAAAGATCCTCTCTTGAGCTGGCTGTATACTCCAATTTTACAAACCCACCACAATCCCTCATAATCTGATTTAATTCTCTCATGCAATTTATTCCACTTCTATTCCAAGTCTGACACTTTCTCCACCCATGCACTTCATTCTGGGTCCTTCCCCAGACTGGTTACTTTCTGCACCCATACAAAAACTCATGGGACCTTCCCTAGGCTGAATGCCTTTTTTCATGCACTTCTTTCTGAATCTTATCCTGGAATGGGTACTCCCTTGGTTCATGCACTTTATGCAAATTGTCCCCTAGGGAGTCTGATCCCTATACCTCTGCACCTGATCCCATGTGTTCTTTCAGGCCAAATGCATCCTCCACTCTAAAATCTTCTGTCAGATCCTACAAGAGGCTTTCTGTAGCCTCCCCCATATATATCCTGTAGGTTTTAACCTCAGATAGCTGCAACTTCCATCCAGGCACTTATTGCCATATCCTCCACTAGGCTGGATGCTCTTTTCACCCATGTACTTCTTCCCGGATCCTGTTCTGATCTGGCTTATCCAGACACTGATGCAATACTCTGTTGTATCCTCCTCTAGAGTTGCTGCACCCTACAATCGTGGACCTCTGGTCAAGTCCTCCTCTTGCCTGAATGCTTCTTTCACCCATGTACTTCCTGGTAAGTCTTCCTGGGGGCTGGCTTCAAATCACACTCATGCACCTCCGGTCAAGTCCTCCCCTAGGCTAAATTCTTCCTCAACCTATGAACTTTCTGCCAGGTCCTCTGCTAGTCTATTTGCACCCTGAATTTGTATGCCTCCTAAAATATCCTTCCTGAGGCTGGATACATTCTCAAGCCATGCACTACCTGTTCATTTCTACCTCAGGCTAGACTATCCCTTCACCAACGCACTTTCTCCTGGTTGCTCCACTAGGCTCATGACACATTCTACCCAGGGACTTTGCAAGTCCTCTCCTAGCCTGGATGCTTCCTTCACTAATGCAGCTCTTCTCAAATCCTCTCTTAGTACATATTTTCATTACACTGATGCATTATCTGAAATATCCTCCCTTTAGTTGACTGAATATACCACACGTGTACCACCTACTAGGTTTTCCCCTTTATGGACTCTTTCTTAGACCATGCATCTCCTATCAAGTTCACCTCTAGATGGAGTGCAATATTTCCTCATGGACATACTTCTGTGACTTTTTCTAGAAGACTGGAATCTCCACCATGCACTTTCTGACATTTCTTACCCTCAGTTGGCTGGACCCTCTATCATGAACATCCTGCCTGGTGTTTTCTTAGGCTGGGTATTCCTCTGACCCGTGCAACTCTTGCCATGTTCCTTCCTAGGCTAACTACAACTTCTACTTATATACATCCTGCTATGTAATCCCCTAGGCTAGTTGCAACTGGTGCAATTTTACAGAAATTCCCCCCTTGGGAAGATGACACCTGTACTCATGTTCTTCCTGCTAAATACTCTCCTAGACTGGCTGCAACCTCCACTAATTCACTGCCACCCAAGAAAACCCCTATGTTAGCTGTACCTTCTACCTATGTACCTCTTTCTGGGTTCTTGCCTGGGCTGGATAGTCTCTACCCCCAATCAATTCCAGTGAACACTTCTCGTAGGAAGGAGAATTCTTCTGGTGCTCCTTCTACTGAGTGTTCACTGTGAATAGATGCTTGCTTCACCATTGAACATCTTGTCATCTTTTCCCTGAGTCTGACTGCATCTCCCATCCATACACCCCCTAAACAGTGAAAATCTAGGTAAGCAGCAACTTTGTTTTAACTTTTATTTTAAGTTCAGGGGTACATGTGAAGGTTTGTTCGTGGAGGGTTATTGTACAGATTATTTCTTCACCCAGGTATTAACCAGTACCCAATAGTTACCTTTTCTGCTCTTCTTTCTCCTACCACCCTGCACCCTCAAGTAGACCCCAGTGCCTGTTATTTTCTTCTTTATGTTCATAAATTCTGATCATTTAGCTCGCACTTAAAAGTGAGAACATGCAGTATTTGGTTTTCTGTTCCTGCATTCTTTTGCTGAGGATAATAGCCTCCAGTTCCACCCATGTTCCCACAAAAGACATGATCTCATTCTTTTATATGACCACATAGTATTCCATGGTGTATATGTACCACAGTTTTTTTTTTTTTATCCAATCTGTCATCAATGGACTTTTGGGTTGATTCCATGTCTTTGTTATTGTGAATAGTGATGCAATGAACATCCGTGTGCATGTGTCTGTATGGTAGAATGACTTATATTCCTCTGGGTATATACTCAGTAATGGAATTGCTAGGTAGAATGGTAATTCTGCTTTTAGCTTTTTGAAGAATCACCATACTATTTTCCACAATGACTGAAGTAATTTACACTCCCACCAGCAATGTACAAGTGTTCCTTTTTCTCTGCAACCTCACCAGCATCTGTATTTTTTTTACTTTTTAATAATATCCATTCTCACTGGTGTGAAATGGTATCTCATCGTGGTTTTGATTTGCATTTATCTAATGATCAGTGTTATTGAGCTTTTTCATATCCTTGTTGTCCTCATGTGTGTCTTCTTTGAAAAATTGCTGTTTATGTCCTTTGCCCACTTTTTAATGGAATTGTTTTTCTCTTGTAAATGTGTGTAAGTTCCTTACAGATGCTGGATATTAGACCTTTGTCAAATGCATTCTTTGCAAATATTTTCTCCCATTCTGTAGGTTATCTATTGACTCTGTTAATAATTTCTTTTTCTGTGCAGAATCTCTTAAGTTTAATTAGATACCACTGTCAATTTCGTGTCTTTGTCATGAAATCTTTGCCCATTCCTATGTCAAGGATGGTATTTTCTAGATTGTCTTCCAGGATATTTATAGTGTTTTGGTTTTACATTTAAGTCTTTAGTCCATCTTGAGTTGACTTTTGTATGTGGTGTCAGAAAACGGTCCGGCTTCAATTTTCTGCATATGGCTAGACAGTTATCCCAACACGATTTATTGATAGGGAGGAATTTCCCCATTGTTTATTTTTGTCAGCTTTGTTGAACAGCAGATGGTCATAGTTCATAGGTGAGTGGCCTTATTTCTGGGCTCCCTATTCTGTTCCATTAGTCTTAGTGCCTGTTTTTGTACCAGTACCATGCTGTTTTGGTTACTGTAGCACTGTAATATAGTTTGAAGTTGGGTAACATGATGCCTCTAGCTATTAGGATTTTCTTGGCTAATCAGGCTCTTTTTGGTTCCATATAGATGTTAAAATATTTTTTTTTCTAGTTCTGTGAAGAGCGTTGTTTGTAGTTTGATAGGAATAGCATTGAATCTGTACATTGCTTTGGGCAATATGGCTATTTTAATGATATTAATTCTTCATATCTGTATTAGTCCATTCTCACACTGCTATAAAAAACTACCTGAGACTGGTTAACTTATGAAAGAGAGAAGTTTTACTGACTCACAGTTCTGCAGGCTGTACAGAAAACATGATTGGGAGGCCTCAGGAAACATAAAATCACAACAAAAGAGCACAGGGGAGGCAAGCACATCTTCATATGGCAGCAAAAGAGAAAGAGAGTGAAGGGGGAAGTGCCACATAGCATCAGATCTAAGAACTCACTCACTATCATGAGAACAGCAAGAGCAAAATCTGCCCCCATGATCCAGTCACCTCCCACCAGCTCCCTCCCCCAACATTGGGCAGTACAATTTAACATGAAATTTGAGTGGGGACAGAGAACATAACCATATGATTCCACCATGGCCCTCCCAAAGAATGTGTCCTTCTCGCATTTCAAAACATAATCATACATTCCCAACAATCCCCCAAAGTCTTAACTCATTCTAGCATTAACTCAAAAATCCAAATCCAAAGTTTCATCTGAGGCAAGGCAAGTCCCTTCCACCTATGAGCATGTGAGATTAAAAACAAGATAGTTACTTCCAAGATTCTATGGGGGTACAGGCATTGGGGAAATGTTCCCATTCCAAAAGGGAGAAATTGGCTGAAATAAAGTGGCTATAGGCCCCATGCAAGTCCAAAACCCAGCAGGGCAGTCGTTAAGTCTTAATGCTCCAAAATAATCTCTTTTGATTCCATGTCTCATCCAGGGGACACTGATGCAAGAGGTGGACTCTCAAAGCCTTGGGCAGCTTCACCCCTGTGACTCTGCAGGGTAGAGCCTCCACAGCTGCTTTCATGGGCCGGGATTGAGTGCCTGCAGCTCTTCCAGGCCCACAGGGCAAGCTGTTAGTGGATTTACCATTCTGGAATCTGGAGGACGGTGGCCCTCCTCTCACAACTCCACTAGGCAGTGCCCCAACTGGAGACTCTGTGTGGGGGCTCCAACTCCGCATCCCTCTGCACTGCCCTAGTAGATGTTCTCCATGAGGGATTTGTCCCTGCAGCAGACTTCTTCCTGGGATTTTCATTTCCTGGGATCCAGGCATTTTCATACATCCTTTGAAATCTAGGTGGCTCCCAAACCTCAAGTCTTGCCTTCTGTACATCCACAGGCCCAATACCATGTGGAAACCACCAAGGTTTGGGGCTTGTGCCCTCTGAAGCTATGGCCAAAGTTGTACCTTGTCCCACTTTAGCCATTGCTGAAGTTGGAGCCCCTGGGATGCAGGGTGCCATGTCCTGGGGTTGCACAGAGCAATGGGGTCCTGGCCCTGGCCCACAGAATCATTTTTCCCTCCTAGGTCTCCACACCTGTGACGAGAGGGACTACTATGAAGGTCTCTAAAATACCCTGGAGGCATTTTCCCCATTGTCTTGGCTATTAACATTCTGCTCTTCTTCATTTATGCAAATCTCTGCAGCCTTGAATTCCTAGCCAGAATTTTTTTTTCTTTTCTACTGCATGATTGGGCTGCAAATTTTCCAAACATTTGTGCTCTGATTCCCTTTTAAATATAAGTTCTAGTTTCAGGCTATTTATTTGTTTATGAAAATGAGTGTAGGCTTTTAGAAGCAGTCAGGCTAATTCCTGAAAGCTTTACTGCTTAGAAACTTCTTCTGCCAGATACACAAAATCATCTCTCTCAAGTTCAAAGTTCCACAGATCTCTAGAGCATGGACCCAATGCCGCCAGTCTCTTTGTTAAAGCATAGCAAGAGTGACCCTTATTCTAGTTCCCAAAAAGTTCCTTAGATCCATCTGAGATCACTTCAGCCTGGACTTCATTTTCCATATCACTATCAGCATTTTGGTCACAACCATTCAACAAGTCTTTAGGAAGCTCCAAACTTCCCCTCTTCTTCCTGTCTTCTTCTGAGCCCTCTAAACTGTTCCA
Organism: Mandrillus leucophaeus; assembly: GCF_000951045.1. Classification (NCBI taxonomy): domain Eukaryota; kingdom Metazoa; phylum Chordata; class Mammalia; order Primates; family Cercopithecidae; genus Mandrillus; species Mandrillus leucophaeus. Next base: position 2,370,564 of record NW_012105464.1, read on the forward strand.
ACCTCTGCCTGTTCCCCAGTTCCAAAGTTGCTTTCACATTTTCAGGTATCTTTATAGCAATGCCCCACTTCTCTGGTACCAATTTTCTGTATTAGTCTATTCTCTATAAAGAACTACCCGAGATTGGGTAACACATGAAGGAAATAAGTTGAATTGAATAAAAGTTCTGCAGTCTGTACAGGAAGTGTGGCTGGGAGGCCTCAGGAAACTTACAAGTGTGGCAGAAGGGCAAAGGGGAAGCAAGTATGTTTTCACATGGAAGCAAGAGAGAGAGACAGAGTGAAGGGGAAAGTGTCACATACTTTTAAGACATCAGATCTCCTGAGAACCCATTCACTATTATGAGAACAGCAAGTGGGAAATTCACACCCATCATCCAATCACCTCCCAGCAGGTCCCCTTTCCAACACTGGGAATTTTATTAAACACAAAATTTGGATGGGTACACAGAACCAAACCATAACACTATCCATGAGCATGGAATGTTTTTACATTTGTTTTTGTCTTCCCTGATTTCTTTGAGCAGTGCTTTGTATTTCTCATTGTAGAGATCTTTCGCCTCTCTGGTTAGCTGTATTCCTAGGTATTTTATTCTTTTCATAGCAATTGTGAATGGGATTGCCTTTCTGATTTGGCTCTCAACTTGGCTGTTGTTGGTGTATAGGAATTCTAATAATTTTTATACATTGATTTTTGCATCCTAACACTTTGCTGAAGTTATCAGCTTTTGGGCTGAGACTACGGGGTTTTCTAGACACAGAATCATGTCCTCTGCAAACAGATATAGTTTGACTTCCTCTCTTTCTGTTCGAATATCCTTTATTCATTTATCTTGCCTGATTGTTCTGGGTAGGAATTTCAATACTGTGTTGAATAGGAATGGTGAGAGAGGGCATCCTTGTCTTGTGCTGGTTTTCAAGGAGAATGCTTCCAGCTTTTGGCCCTTCAGTATACTGTTGACTATGGATTTGTCCCAGATGGCTCTTATTAGTTTGAGGTATGTTCCTTCAATACTTAGTTTATTGAGAGTTTTTAACATGAAGGGATGTTGAATTTCATCAAAAACCTTTTCTTCATCTGTTGAGATAATCATGTGGTTTTTGTCTTTAGTTCTGTTTATGTGATGAATCACATTTATTGATTTGCATATGTTGAACCAACCTTGCATCCTGGAGATGAAGCCTACTTGATTATGGTGAATTAGCTTTTTGATGTGCTGCTGCATTCAGTTTGCAAGTATTTTGTTGAGGATTTTTGCATGGATGTTCTTCAAGGATATTGGCCTAAAGTTTTCTTTTTTTTCTTGTGTTTCTGCAAGGTTTTAGTATTAAGATTATACTGGCCTCATAGGATGAGTTTGGGAGGAGTCTATCCTCTTCAATTTTTTGGAATAATTTCAGTAGGAATGGTACCAGGTCTTCTTTGTATATCTGTTAGAATTGGGCTGTGAATCCTTCAGGTCCTGGGCTTTTTTTCTTTTAATTCATCAGCTATTTATTATTGATTCAAATTTGGGGCTCCTTATTGGTCTCTTCAGGGAGTCAGTTTCCTCCTGGTTCAGCCCTGGGAGGGTGTATGCATCCAGGAATTTATCTATCCCTTCCAGGTTTTCTAGTTTGTGTGCATAGAGGTGTTCACAGTAGTTGCTGATGGTTACTTTTATTTCTGCAAGACCAGTGGGAACATTCACTCATCATTTCTAATTGTGTTAATTTGAATCTTCTCTCTTTCTGTATTAGTGTAGCTAGCAGCCTATCTATCTCATTAACTTTTTCAAAAAGAAAAAAAAAGCACATCTCCTGGATTTTTTAATTTTTTGGATGTTTTTTCATTCTTGATTTACTTCAGTTTGACTCTGATTTTGGTTATTTCTTGACTTCTGCTAGCCTTGGGGCTGATTTGTTCTCGTTTCTCTAATTCTTTCAGTTGTGATGTTATGTTGTTAATTTCAGACCTTTCTAACTTTTTGATGTGGACATTAAGTGTCACGAATTTCTCTCTTAACACTGTCTTAGCTGTGTCCCAGAGATTCTGGTATGTTGTAGATTTTTTCTCGTTAGTTTCAAAGAACCTTTTTATTTCTGCCTTAACTTATTTGCCCAAAAGTCATTCAGAAGCACGTTGTTTAATTTCCATATAATTGCATAGTTTTGAGCTATTTTCTTAGTCTTGACTTCTATTTATATAGTGCTGTGGTCCAAGAGTGTATTTGGTATGATTTCAGTTATTTTGCATTTGCCGAGGATTGTTTTATGTCCAATTACATAGTCTATTTTAGAGTATGTGCCATGTGGCAATTAGAAGAACGTATATTTTGTTGTTTTGGGGGTGGAAAATTCCATAGACGTCTGTGAAATCCATTTGGCCCTATGTTGGACCAGGTCCTGAATATCTTTGTTAATTTTCTGCCTGGATGATCTGTCTAATACTGTCAGTGGAGTGTTGAATTCTCCTATATTATTGTGTGGGAGTATATGTCTCTTTGTAGGTCTCTAAGAACTTGCTTTATGAATCTGGGTGCTTCTGTGTTGGGTGCATCTGTATTTATAATAGTTGGATTTTCTTGTTGAATGGAACCCTTTACCATTATGTAATGCCCTTCTTTGTCTTTTTTATCTTTGTTGGTTTGAATTCTGTTTTGTCTGAAATTATGATTGCAAACTTTGCTTTTTTCTGTTTTTCATTTGCATGGTAGATTTTCCTCCATCCCTTTATTTTGAGCCTATTGATGTTGTTACGTGTGAGATGGGTCTCTCAAAGACAGCATACCATTGGGTCTTGCTTTTTTATCCAGCTTGCTACAGATCTGTGCCTCTTAAGTTGGGCATTTAGGCCATTTACATTCAAGGTTAGTATTGATATGTGTGGATTTGATCCTGTCATTGTATTGTTATTGGGTTATTATGTTGGTTTGTTTGTGTGCTTGCTTGGTTGCTTTATAGTGATAGTGTTCTGTGTGTTTAGGTGTGTTTTTGTATTAGCTGGTAGCGGTCATTCCTTTCTATATTTAGTGCTCCTTTCAAGATCTCTTGTACGGCAGGTCTGGTGGTAATGAACTCCCTCAGCATTTGCTTATCTGAAAAGGATATTATGTCTCTTTTGCTTAGGAAGCTTAGTTTGGCTGGTTATGAAATGCTTGTTTTAAGACTTTTTTTAAGAATGTTGAATATAGGCTCCCAGTATAAAATCTTGCAGGAATTATCTGTATTTCCTGAATTTTACTCTTGGCCTCTCTAGCCAGGTTGGGAAAGTTTTCATGGACGATCTTCTGAAATATGTTTTTCAAGTTGTTTGCTTTCTCTTACTACCTTTCAGGGATGTCCATGATTCACACATTTGGCCTCTTTGCATAATCCCATACTTCTTGGAGGTTTTACTCTTTCCTTGTTATTCTTTTTCTTTATTTTTCTCTGACTCTTATTTCAGAGAACCAGTCTTCAGGTTCTGAGATTCTTTACTTAGCTTGGTTTATTCTGCATCTTCCAGGCGTGCACCTCATGATTAGTCCATGCTTTAGCTTGATGCTCCCTCTACCCATGCAGTTTATTCTTTGTCCTCCCTTTGCTGGTGGCACCCTTCACCTAGGCACACCCTGCATAGGCCACTGGTAGACTGGTTTTTCCCTAAACCCCCAGACCTGGTCCTAGGTCTTCCTATGGGTTGAATTTTCCCTATGCCTGTGAAAGTTGTCCCAGAACTTCTTCTAGGCTCTTTGAATTAGCTAATTTACATATTCTGTGAAATTCTTCACTATACTTTATATTTCATCCATCCATGCACTTCCTGTGGTCATCTCCTAGGCTGGGTGGATTCTGCACCCTTGTTTCTCTTGCCTTTTCCCAATAATAGTATGGGTGTACATGTGACCCATAGACTATCTGACAATTTTTCACCTTATCTAGATTCACACTTCACCATGCACAACATGCCAGAACCTCCTTTGAGCTTGCTACACTCTCCGTAATGTACCTCCTTCTAAGACCTCCCTTTGCCAGGATGCCTCCTACATTCATCTCCTGCCATATCTTCCTGTAGACTGGATACAACCCTAGTCCAAGTATCTTATGTGAGCTATCCTCTAGGCTGACTGAATTTTACACCAATGTACCTGCTGCCATATCTTCCTATTTGCAGGATGCTCTCTCCACCTATGCTATATCTATCCTCACCTAGTTCTTCAACTAGGCTGACTGCTCCGGCTCCCCAAGCCATAAACTCTCTGTCAGGTCCTGTATAAACTAGCTACACCCTCCACCCATGTATCAGTTGCTGATCCTTCCTTAGGCTAGGTATTTCTTCCACCTATGAAACTCCTGCCATGACCTCTCCCAGATTATTTGCACCATCAACACACATATTTACTCCTAAGTCCTCCTTTATATTGGATTATCTTGCCAACCATAAACTTTCTGCTGTATCCTCCCATACCCTGAGTGCAACCTCAACATATGTACTACTGCCAGGTACTACACTACACTGAATATTCCCTCCCACTCTGCATCACCTGCTTTGTCATTCCCTAGGCTTGATTTTCAATACTCTTTATGCACCTCTTACAGGTTCCTCCCCTTAGGCTGGAAGCTTCCTTAACCCACACACATCTAAGCAAATTCTTCTCTAGACTGATTGTATGCATATTCCATCTATGCACATACTGCCGACCCTAGCCTGCATGCTCTCTCTATCTATGCCCTTGTAGAAAGATTCTCCCCTAGGGTGGCTCTGCCCTCCATCTATGCAGCGCCTCGTGAGTTCTACCCTTGGCTATGTGGTCCCTCCACCCATGAACTTCCTGATGAGTCCTCCACTATATTGCTGCATACTGCATCCATGTACCTCCTACAATATTAGGCCCTAGTCAGAATAGTTTCTGTATTTTTGTAAGGTTGCCCACGTTTTCTCCTTAGGTGGATATACCATCAACTGGGTACCTATTTTCAAGTACTCTTACAGGCCGAATGCTCCCAGTAATGGCAAACAATATTAGTACCCTACCTGAATGACAGCTCTTACCCCTGTCTTCTGCCAAGTCTTTCCCTAGGCTAGCTACACACCCCAAAGGTGAACTCCCCACAAGGTTTTATCCTAGGCTTGATGGTCCCTTTATCTCGGACTTCATGCTAAGTACTCTAACAGGACGCCTGCACCCTGCATTCACCTCCTATCTCATTCTCCCCTACACTAGATTTTCCTTTAAACCTTCCACCTACTACCTAGTCTTGTCTAGAATGGCTGCATCATCTACTCCTGCATCTCTTGCCAAGTCTTCCTCCAGTCTGGATGCTTATAGGGTTTGGCTGTGTCTCCACCCAAATCTCACCTTGAATTGTAATAATCCCCATGTGTCAAGGGCAGCTCCAGGTGGAGATAATTGAATAATAGGGGCATTTTCCCCCATACTGTTCTTGTGGTAGTAAATAAGTCTCACGACATCTAATGGTTTTATAAATTGGAATTCCCCTGCACAAGCTCTCTCTTGCCTGCTGCCGTGTAAGACTTAACTTTGTACCTCCTTTGCCTTCCACTGTGATTGTGAGGCCTCCCCAGCCACGTGGAACTTTAAGTAAATTAAACCTCTTTTCTTTATAAATAACCCAGTCTTTATTAGCAGTGTGAGATGCAGATGCTATATCTATCCTCACTCCTATTGCTGAATACTCTCCTAGCCTGCATGACACCTCAACTTGCTTCTGTATCCTCCCTGTTTTATTGCTATGCCCCCACCTACCCTGTCTACACTCTGCATCTATGTATCTCTTGCAGATCTTCCCCTATGCTTGTTGCTTCCTCCAACCAGGTAACTCCAGTCATACTCTCTCCTCGGCTGGCTCTATTCTCTTTTTCCTCCCACGATTGAATGCTTCCTCCACCAGTGTACCTACTGAATATTCCTCCACTAAACTGAATCTTCCCTTCACCCACACACTTACGGCTTAATCCTATTTAATCTTTATGCTTCTTTCACTCATGCATCTATTTCTGATTACTCCCTTAAGCTGGCTGGACCTTCCACCAAAATACTGACTACAGAATCTTCCCCAATTTTGGTGCACTTTGTATTTATAAACTTCTTGCTGTCTCCTTCTCTGTAGCCTCCATTCTTGCATATATTATCATGCTATATCTTAGTCTGGAAGCTTCTTACACCCATGCACTTCTTGCTAAATCCTTCCCTAAGGTATATGTACCCTTCATTTCATGTACTTCACCATGTCTTTGCTTAGGATGACTGCACCCTCCACCTATGCATCTCCTATGAGGTCTTACCCTAAGATGGATAATCCTTACATTCGTGCACTGCTATAGACTGAATGTTTATGCCCACCCCCCAAATTAATGTTAAGTTCTAGCTCCCAAAGTCATGGTATTTGGAGGTGACAGTTTTGAAAGGTAATTAAATCATGAGGGCGGAGCTTTCATAAATGGAATTAATACTTTTTAAAACTGGCCCTAGAGATCTCTCTTGGCCCTTGCACCATGTGAGGTTATAGGAAGGAGACTGCTGTCTATGAAGTAGGAAGCGGGCATTCACTGGACACTGAATATGCTGGTGCCATGATCTTGAACTTCTTAGTCTCCAGAACTCTGAGAAATAAATTTATGTTGTTTATAAGCCACCCAGTTTATGGCATTTTGTTATAGCAGCCCGAATAGACTAAAGGGTGTGTCAAAGGCCAGTTCCTTTTCCTGGCTTGGCTACCCTCCAATCATGCACTTTCTGCAGTGTTCTCCATTAGACTTGCTGCATTCTAAACAGAGCAGATGCAGGTGCCATGCTTTCTGTATAGCCTGCAGAACAATGAGCCAATTAAACCTCTTTTCTTTATAAATTAACCAGTTTCCGGTATTTCTTTATAGCAAAGCAAGAATGGCCTAAAACAGTAAGACAGAACATGAAAGGAAATCCTTGGGTTAATGGTGCATCCAGCCTCTGGTAGGACCTAGCAGGAGGGGCATATCACCAGGGAATATATCCCCTAGGGTAGGAGTTGGTAGGAGGGGAAAGGTGAGAGAAAGCTTCCAGTCTAGGGTAGGATGCTGCAGAAGGTGCATGAATGGAGGGCACAGTTAGTCTAGGGGAGTATTCTGCAGGGAGTAAATGGGTGAAGGGAACATCCATCCTAAGGAAAGAATCTGGTAAAGTTCTTTTAGTGTACATTGCAAGCAGAATAAAGGAGGATCCAGTGGAAAATGTATGGGCAGGAAAGTGTAGGCAGACTCATGGCTGACTGCACTTTTCAATATGTCCACTCCACCCAATACGTCAAACCAACACCACTAATCACATGTGGCTCGTCCCACCACATGTTTATTATTCCTTGTAGAGTGCTCCAGTAGGCTGACTGCTACCTGGAATCATGAATATCCTGCTTGGTCCTACACTAGGCCCAAAGCAAACTTTACTAATTCACCCTCTTTGGGGTCCTCCCTTAGTTGAGTACTTTCTCCAACTACGTACCTACTAGATACAAATTGACAACATACTCCATCCATGTACAGTTTTCTGAGTCTCACCTAGGTGTTGTGCTTCCTGCATCCATGCAAATAACTGCCAAGTGCTCCTCAATGCAAGATTAACTTTCTTTCCATATACTACCTGATGAGACTTCCTTTAGGCTTGGTATACCTCTTACTCATACACTTCATGAAGATCTTTTCCTACTTTTTTTCTAATTTTTCTACTTTTTCCTACTTTTGTAGTCTTCCTGTGCCTTCCACTAGTACAGATCTTCCCGTGATCCCCATAGACTAATGCTCACTTTAGACATACACATCTTGCCAAGTCCATTCCTAGGCTGTCTGTACCCTCTAATAATCCATCTTCTACTCTGCCCTCCTTTAGTCTCCCAGACTCAAGCAATCCTCCCACTTCATGGACTCAAGCAATCCTCTCACCTCAGCCTCTCAAGTAGATGGGACTACAGGTGTGTGCCACCATGCCCAGCTATTTTTATTTTTATTTTTCCAGAGATGGGATTTCAACATGTTGCCCAGGCTGGTCTTGGACTCCTAAGCTTGAGCAATCCTCCCACTGCAGCCTCCCAAAATGCTGGGATTACAGGTGTGAGCCACCGTGCCTGGCCCCTATTATTTTCTTATAGTGGATGCTCCCACCACCCATGCACTTCCTCCTGATTCTTCCTAAGGCTGACTGAAACTACTTGGTCCAGCTTTAGAGTGCATGCTTCCTACACTTATACACTTTCTCCAGATTATTTGCATTAGAATGGAAATCCCTCCAGCCCTGCCTCTGCTGATATGTCCTCCCATATGGTGGCACACTCTCCACTGATACATCTCCTGCCAAGTTCTCCCTTATGTGGGATGCTGACTCCACGTATATACTTCCTACCGGATTCTTCCCAGAGGGTGACTGCTTTCTGCATCCATGCAGCTCTCACAGTGTTCTCCCCTTAGCTGAATGCTCCCTCCAATCAGGTACTGCATCCAGGTCTTCTAAAAGGCTGACTGAATCCCACATATATGCACCTCCTCCTATGTCAGCCCTAGGATGGCTGCATTCTAGACCTTGCACTTCCTACAAGATCTTCCACAGTGACTGCATATTGCAACCCTGCACTCCTCCCATGTCTTACATTAGACTGGATGCAACATTCTTCCATGCATCACCTGCAGAGTCCACCCTGGTCTTGATTCTCCTTCCAGTGATGCATGGCCTGTGGGATCCTCCCCTAGGCTCACTTCACAAACCAATCATGCCTCTCAAGACTCTCCTTAAACTGAATGCTCCCTCCACCAAACTCTGACCACATTCTCGCTTCGGATAGCTGAAACTTGAATCCATACCTCTACAGCCCGTTCTTTCATAAGCTGCTTGCATTTTCACCCACACACCTCCTGTCATATTCTACCCTATTCAGGATGTTCTCTCCACCTATGCACCTCCTACATCGATGTATCCCAGCATGTATGAACCCTCCACTCATGCATGGCCCTCAGGTCTTCCCCTTGGCTAGAAGCTTCCACCACACATGGTCCTGTTGTGCCCTGACGTAACCTGTCTACAACATTCTTACTATCCTCCTTTAGCCACAGCTTCCCATGGACTGGATGCATACCTCATCCACCCATGCACTTACTGCAAGATTTTTCTCCCAATGTTGACAGCTTTCTGCACCCATGCACTAACTACAAAGTGTACCTACCTGTTGGCTGGATGTGCCCCCAGCTATGCACTTTGTCCATGTCTTCTCCTAGCCTGACTGCACACTGTACCCAAGCATCTCCTAATATGTGCAGTCCTAGCTTGACTGCATACTTGACTCATGCAACTCCTGCAAGTTCTTCCTCTATACCGACTGAACTTTCAAACATGTACCTCCTTTCACATCTTCACAATTTCCCACTTCCATCTACACTCTTCCAGTAGAATCTCTCCTCAAAGGTTGCTGCTTCCTGTATCCATGCACCTCTTGCAGGGTCCTCACCTTGGCTAGATGCTCTATCCTACAATGCATCCCATCTTAATTCTTCCCCTAGTTTTATCTATCTATCTATCTATCTATCTATCTATCTATCTATCTATCTATCCATCTATCTGTCTACAGGGTCCCACTTTGTCACCCAGGCTGAAGTGCAGTGGCATGATCTCAGCTCACTGCAGCCTCAACCTCCTGGGCTCAAGCGATCCTTCCACCTCAGCCTCCAAAGTAGCTGGGACTGCCGGTGTGTGCCACCATGCCCAGCTAATTTTTATTTTGTAGAGACAGGGTTTTACCATGTTGCCCAGGCTGGTCTCAAACTCCTTGGCTAAAGCAATCTGCCTGCCTTGGCCTCCCAAAGTGCTGGGATTGCAGGCATGAGCCACTGTTCCTGGCCTCTTTCCCTAGTTCAGCTGCAGCCTTCTTCCCATGCACCTCTTGCTGCCACCTCCTATAAGCCAGCTCCACACTCCACTAATTCACTTCCTGCCCCTCCCCTGCCCACCTCAGGCTGGCTTCAATCTTAACTCATGAATCTTCTGAGGATCAACATTTAGGCTGAGTGTTCTCTCTAGTCTTGTCTCCTGTCCTCTTCTACACTGGCAATACCATTAGCAATACACCTACTGCCAAATTATCCACTATGCTGGATATCCATGCACTGCCACAATTTTTCTCCTTAGTCTGTATGCTGTTTCCACTAATGCATTTCCTTCCAGGTCTTCCTCCTAGCCTGGATGCACCATTCACCCATACATTTTTCTATCGTGTCCTCCAACACACTGGATGATCTCTCATCACTTGCATTTCCTTCTGAGTTATCCCCTAAACTACCTGCACATTCCACCCAGGAACCTTATGCCAGGTCATACCCTAAGCTGGATGTTGTCCTCACCCATGCTTCTCCTGCTACTCCTTTATGCTGGATGCATTTGTGACCCATGCACCTCTCCCAAGTATCTCTGGCCTTAACCCACGAGTCTCCTGCCAAAACTTTTTCCCTAAGTTGGCTCCAGCTTCCACCCATGCACTTTCTGTCAGATCCTGTCCTAGATATGCCATGACTTCAATCTATTTACTTCATAATAAGGTCAAATTAAGGAAAGATGCTTTATCTACTCGAAGATCATCTAAAAGGCCCCAGACCCCGTTATCTTCATCCTGAATGTACCCTCTACTCATGCACTTTTTACCAAGCCTTTCTATAGGATGGCTGTTCTATTCAATCATGAATTGACACAATGATCCTCTCCAAGACTGAATACTTCTTCCAATCATGTACCTCAAGCAATGACTTCTCCTAAGTTGACACCCTTGACCTATGTATGTGGTGTCCTTCCCTCATCTAGAAGCTCCATGTACCCTTGGAATACTGAAATTAAAACACACTCCCCTAGAATAGATACCATCTCCACTCTTGAACCTCCACTTGTGAAGTTGACTGCATCCTCCACTGATGCATTTCTAGTTGAGGTTTCTACTATCTTGTCTGTGCCTTCCAGCCCTATACCTCTTGCCAAGTTCTTGCCTAGATTGACTACATCCTCCACTGATGCACTTCCTGCTGGGCCCCACCCTGTGTTCCATGTAACTTCCAACTATGCACCATGTGCTATATCTACCCATAGGCTGGAGGATCCCTCCACCAATGGACCTCATGCCAAGCACTCTCATAGGCTGCCTGCACACTTCACAGTACATTTCTTGCCTTTTGATTCCTTATACTGGATGATCCTTCCAACTACAAACCTAGTGCCTTGTCCTTACCTAAGCTACATGTTTGCTTTACCATGCACCCTTGCCGAATCTTGCCAAATCTTCCACCGTGCTGGGTGTAATTTCTCCTGAAATTACTCCTGGATCTGTCCTAGGCTGGATGCATTTTCATGTTCATGAAATTCCTCCGCTGATGCAATTCATTTCAGGTCCTCTCTTACCCAGCATGTACCCTCCTGAAGGGTCCTAATTTAGGCTCAATGCTCCTTCCAACCATGCATGCCCTCCAAATTTTCCACTAGGAGGCCAGCAATCTCTTCTTATGCAAATCTCACTGAACCTTTCTCCAGTCTCGTTTCTCCCTCCTTACACATTCCTACTTCAGAATCCTCTTTTAGGCAGGATTCTAGCTTCATCAATGCAGATCCTGTTGGTTTCTACCTTTGGTTGGCAGAAACATACACACAGGTACTGTGCTGAATGTATTCTCAACAGCTGCCTGGCCCTTCAGTGCATTCTTCACCTTTGCACTTCTAACACCATCCTCCATCATTGGCGATGCACTCTGGAGCCACATAACACATGATACATCTACTCTAGGACCAATGTTTCCTCCTTGCATGCATCTTCTGCCACATTCTGTACTAGACTGGATGCTCTCTCCACCCATGCACCTATTTTTGCAATCTTCTAGGCTGACTCCACTTTGCAGTGATGAATCTGGTGACATATACTTTTCATGGCTGGCAGCACCTTCCACCCATGCACCCCTTTCCTATGTCTACCCATAGGTTGGCTGCATCTTCCACCAATGCACCTCCTGCCCTATCCTCCATTAATCTGACAACAGCCTCTGTCTATACATTTCCTGATGAGTTCTCCCTTAGGCAGTATACTCCCTCTACACATACAATTTCTTCCAAGTCCTGCTCTAGAATAGTTGTAACTTCCACACATGAACTGCCTGTCTTATATTCCAATAAGCTAAGTGTTACCTCCACCCACGAACTAACTACTGGGACCAGCCACTGACTGGATGACCTCTATGCATATAGGTCTGTAACCTAGTTCATTGAACCCATTCCCCTCCTACCATGTCCTTCCTAGGCTTGATCTCCTTTCACTTATACACTTCCTGCCTGGTCATTCTCTAGCCTGACTGTGTCCTGTTTTTGCACATACTAAGAGACTTCCCTTTTTCTACCTTCTCCATATGCACATGCATTTTTGCAATTCCTACCTGAGGCTATACCTTGCACCAAAACACCTCCAAATATGTCCTCTGATAATGTGACTGCATCCTGCACCCACGCATCATCTGCTATGCCTGCTCTAGGCTGAATACTCATTTCAAAATATGCTTTATGCCGTCTGTCCTCAGGCAGTGTCCCCCTTATATATTTGCACTTCCTTCTGCTTCCTCTCCCAAATTTGTTTAAATCTCCACACATGCACTGACGGCATGCTAGGTACTACGCTAAGCTAGATGCTCCCTCCACTCATGGACCAATAGCAGGGCACTCTCCAAGGTTGGATCTCTCCACCACACATGTATGACCTGCAGATGTTTCGACTTAAACTGGAAACTTCCTCAACCATGAGCCATGGAACACGTCCTCCCCTAGACTTAATGCTTCCTTCACCTGTGCACTTCTTATTGGATCTTCCTCTAATTTGGCTGTATCCTTCACCTCTGCACCTCCTGCTGAGATACCCTCCCCATGGTTACTCCCTTCATCCGTACATTTTCTGACACATCTTACCTGAGACCGGCTGTACCCTACACGGGAGTGCCTCTTAGTATATCCTCTCATACAGGCTGCCTGCACTCTGCATCCATGCAACACCAGCCATGTCTACTCTGGGTTGAATGTTCCCTCCATGCATGTAATTCCTGATGAGTCTCCCTCAGGCTGAATGCTGCATCCACCCACACTCTTTCTGTCAGATCATCGTCTAGTCTGACTGCACCTTACAACATACCCACTCTAATGTCTGTCCCTAGAATGGCTGCAACCTCATTCAGTTCACCACTAGACTGGTTGCACTCTGTACCTATGCACCACCTTCCAGTATTGCAGTAGGTGAAAAGTTTCCTTCTCCCATACAACTCCTGGCAGCACACTTCTAGGCCTGATTTTATGTCTCCCTGTGTACTTCCTGTTGTGTCCTCTCTTAGGGTGCACCTTACACGTATGCACCACCTGCTTAGCTTTGTTTAGGTTGAATGCTACCTTCTCCATGTACCATGCCAGGTCTTGCCCTAGTCTAGACATTTTCTCTATCCATGCACTGCCTAATTTACTGGATTTCTGTGGAAGCTGCACTCTGCAACAATGCAGCCACTTTCGTGTCCTTTCCTAGGTATGAAACACAATTTACCTTTACAACTCTTGCCATATTCTCCTTTAAGCTGGCTGCAGGATCAACCTATGCTTCTTTGGGCAAGTCTTCCCCTAGGTTGAATGTATTATGAACCCCTTGCCATACCTTCTTTTAGGAAAAATGCTCCGTCCACCTATACACTTTCTGACAGAACCTCTACTAAGCTGATTATACTATCTAACTGCAACTCCTGCTGAGAACTCAATAGGCTTATTGGTCCCTCCACCCATGCACATTCTACTGGGTACTCTCCATGTCTGGCTGCACCTTGAATCAATTAATCTTCTAATATATTCTTCCTTAGGCTAGCGTCAACCTGCACCTGTGCATCACTTGCCAAGTCTCTTGTAAAATATATGCTCTCTTTTCCCATTGAACTTCTGCTTTACCTCTTCTAGGACTGGTTTTCTCTACCTATGCAATGTTTGCTGTTCCCCCACCCACCCCTGTAGTTCAACTGAACGCTGCAACTATGTACCACCTACCTAAGTATTTTCTAAGCTGAATGCTACCTCCTCTCATGCGTCTCCTGCCTTATTTTGCTGTGATCTTTATTCCCCTCCACCCATGGACTTCTTGCCAGAATCATCCAAGGCCGGTTGCATCTCACAACCAGGCACCTGCTACTGTGTACTAACTATTCAAAGTTAATTGCATCCCCTCCCGTGCACTTTCTGCTGGTTTCTCTCCTCGGTTGGCAATGCTATCCATCAATGCACCAATTGAAATATCCCACCCTAGGACGGCTTTAATCTCCATACATAAACTACTTGCTGGGTGCTGCTCCTTCTGACCATGCAGAGTGCTCCCTCAGGCTGCCTTCTCACTCCACTCATGCACTTCTTCCTGAGTCTCACCTAAGCTAGATACTTCCTCCACTCGTGAAAGTACTGCCAAGTATTACCCTATGCTGGATGAACACTATTCCCATGCTTTCCTTGCCAAGATCTCTAGTTTTTCTGCACATTCTACTTATAAACTTCATGATCTGCCCACACAGTTCACTCATATAGTTCTTGCCATGTTGTCTCATTGGAAGAATGACCACCACACGCATACAACTTTGGCTCAGTCTAACCCTAGGCTGGATGCACCCTCCACTAACACACCTTCCAATATTCCTTCAATCTGATTTCTCTTACCCCCGCCTCCACACACATATTTCCTGTTGAATCCTTCCATCTTTTGTTTGCATTTTCTACTCATTTATCTTATATCAGGTATTCCCCAAGATGGATACTTCTTCCACCCATGCACTGCCTATCATGTAATCATCTAGGCAGACTGAAGCCTACACTCATAATCTCCTGATGATTCTACCCTTAGAATGGTCACTCCATTTACCCATGCACTTTTTGATGTGTCTTGCCTGGGCTGGCTGAATCCTCCATCCATGTACCATCTCCATGGTCTCATATGTGCTAGATGTATATTTCACCTATCCACTTTCTCCCATGCCCTCTCTTAAGCTTGCTAGAACCTCTACCCATAGATTTCATGCAGAGTCCTCCCCTAAGCTGCATAACCCTCTATCATGCACTTCCTGCTGAGTCTTCCCTTAGGCTGTATACTCTCTTCTTCCATTACTCTCTTGCTGAGACTCTCTAGACTGAATTCTCATTCCTCTGACTCACCTTCTGTCATGCCCTCAGATAGTCTAGATGCTTCCTCCACTTTTGCACTTTTCCTCATGTATTTCCTTTGGTTGCATTTGCCCTCCAGATCCTCACCTCTTGCCATATCTTGCCATAAATTTGTCA
Organism: Mandrillus leucophaeus; assembly: GCF_000951045.1. Classification (NCBI taxonomy): domain Eukaryota; kingdom Metazoa; phylum Chordata; class Mammalia; order Primates; family Cercopithecidae; genus Mandrillus; species Mandrillus leucophaeus. The sequence goes on from NW_012105464.1 coordinate 2,385,868, forward strand.
CTTCCTCTAATGATGCATGTTCTAGAAATCCTTCCTTAGCCTGGATTCTCCCTCCACCCCTACACCTCCCGTCAAATTCTTCCCTGGGCCAGATGATCCCTCCACTCCTGCACCTCTATCCATGACCTTTACTAGACTGCATGCCCCCTCCTCTGATACATTTACTGCCAAGTCTTCACAGAGACTGGATGCTCCCTCCTAAGTTTCACTTCCTGTCATTTTCTTCTTCTGGCTGGCTGCAACCTTAACCAATCCACCTCTCACAGAGTACTATCCTAAGTTTTCGGCAACTTCTGCTCATGAATTTACTGTTGGATAGTTTCCAAAGCTGGCTTAAGCTGCCATTTACGCACATCCAGCTTGTTCCTCCCCTTGGTTGGCTGCATTCTCCAGTAATACACTTGCTGAAGAGTCAACCCATAAGCTAGGTGCTCCCTACACAAAGGCATCACCTGACATATTCAGCCCTATATTGGCTGAATATCCATCCATGCACTGACGGCCAGATCTATTGCTGAATGCATACTCCCCTGAATCATCCACTTCCTGCTTTGTCCAACCCTATACCGGCTGCAACCTCTACCTATGAACAACCTCCTGCATCCTCTTAGAACTGGATGCCATTTTTCTTCTACTAAGACATTCTCTAGGCCTTCTGCACCCTCTAATCATGCACCTTCAGGTTAGTCCTTCCCTAGACTTGACGATCACTTCACCCATGCATGTTCTACTAACACCACCTATAGCCTGGCTGTTCCCTGTACATGTTCACTCCATGATAAATGTATTTCTTGGGTTGCTGAATTCCCCACTGTATTAGTCTGTTTTTATACTGCTATAAAGGACTATCTGAGACTGGGTAATTTGTGAAGAAAAGAGGTTTAATTGACTCACAGTTCTGTAGGTCTAACAGGAAGCATGAATGAGAGGCCTTAGGAAACTTACAATCATGGTAAAAGGCAAAGGGGAAGCATGCATATCTTCACAATGGCAGAGCAGTAGAAAGAGGGAAGGGTGAAGCACTACACTCCCAAACAACCAGATCCTGTAAGAACTCACTATCACAAGAACAGCAAGAGGTGAGTCCACCCCTATGATCCAATTACCTTCCACCAGGCCCCTCCCCTGACACGTGGGGATTACAATTTGGGTGGGGACACAGAGCCAAACCATATCACCCACCCAGGCATGTCATTCCTAATCATATCCTAGGTCAACAGTATGCTTGAGTACTTCACTCCTTCCAATTCCTACTTCCATTAGAATCTCCTCCACCATACACCTGCTACACAGTCCTCCATAGGCTGACTTTTCCCTCCCCTCATGCAACTCCTGTCATGACTGAATTGAGGTATCAACCCATCTATACCCGTGTACATCCAGTCAGGTCCTCTGCAAGAATGTTTGCAGCCTCAACTAATGCAAAATTTCTAGACTCTTACCATAGGCTGGCTGCGTTCTCCACCCACACACATCTCAACACATAACCTGTTGAGCTCTCCCCGCGGTGGCTGTACTATCCACCCATGTTCATTCTCTCAAGTTCTGCTCAAAGCTGAGTGCTTTTTCTCTCCCACTCACCTCCTGCCAGTTCCTCCTGCAGGATCACTGAGCCTCCACACACAATCTTCCTGTTGCTGCATACACTAATAGCTGATTGTTTACTCCAACAACATATGAAATACAGTCATGCTTTAGGCATGTCCTTCCACACATGCACCTTTGGCAGATACCTCCAGTAAGGCTGGAAGCTATCTCAGCCTACGTTACTCATAATATGATGTCTAGCTAGCTAGCTGCAAAATACACAAATACACCTCCTTCTAAGTCCTCCCCTAGGCTGAATGCTCACTCCACCCATGCACTTCTTGACATCATTTTTTTAAGCATAGTTCCTTCCTTTACTCAAGTTCTTCCTGCTAAAATTATCCCTTAAAGTGGAAACTCCCTCCACCCATGCACTTCCTGGTGAACTTATTCTAGGGCTGAAGCTATTTTCACCCATGCGCATCTTGCTGTATACTCTCCTAGGTTGGATACAACCTATGTCCATGCAACTCCTGCTGGGGCCTGCCTTAGGTTGGATGATATCAGTTTCTATGGAATTCCTGCTGTGATCTCCACAAGGGTGGCTTCAGTCACAACAGATGCACTCCTGCCAGAACCTCCACTCCATACTGGCTGTACCCTCCACCTTTGTTTCTGCTGAGTACTACTCTAGGCTGGATGCTCCTTCCAGCTATTTACTTCATACCAGGTTCATACATGGGCTCTCTAAACCCTGCATCAGTGCTCCGTCTACTATGTGTTCCCATGCACTAGCTGCCAGTGCTTCTGTTTGGCTGAATTCTCCCTTCTCCCATGCACCCCATACTGATCATATTCTAGTCCTAAGACCTTCTGCTCCCAAAAGACCTTGCTGTGTCCTCCCCTAGGCTGGCTGCAGCCTGAATCCTTGCAACTCTGCCATGTACTAGCTTTGACTAAGTGCACATCTGAGTGCAGCTGGCTGAGGCACTATCTGTGAGTCCTCTCCTAAACTTGGTTCAGCCTCCACCCCATGGACTTTCTGATGAATCTTCTCTTGACTCTCTTCTCCCTCCACTACGAACTTATTGCTAAGTCTTCTCTTAGGTTATCTTCAACCTGAACCCGTGGTCACCTGCTAGGACTCTCCAGGGGTATATATTCCCTGCCAAATCTTCACGTAGACTGGTTCTTCCATCTATTTCATCCACTTCCTTTCAATACTCTCCTAGGCCAGCTACACTTTGAAACCTTGTATCATCTGTCATTTCTTCACCTAGACAGACTAAATTATCTTTGATGCACTTCTTACTTTATCTTCACTTAGGTCGAATAAACTCTCATCCCTGCACTTCCTGTCATATTTGCCACTAGGCTGGATGCTGTCTACTCATGTACTACATTCTAAGCTCACCCACGTGCTTCCTGATGTGTCCACTCATGTTCTTGTTACTCCAATGCACTCATGAACCTCTTTTCATGTACCCCTTAGGGTGTTCACATTCTTTACCCATTCACCTTCTGTCAGGTTATTCCCTAGGCTGACAGCACTCTGCACTCACGTACTTCCTGGCATGTACTCCCTTTATATGGATGCATCTGTACCCATGTACCACCTGCTAAGTCCTCCAGACTGAGTATGCCTTCTACGCATTTACTTCTTACCAGATCCTTCCCAGGCTGCTTGCAACTTCCATTGAGGACCTTAATGCTGGTTTAAGTTGGTTTCTGCCTTCTGCCATGTACCTTCTGCTGTTACTTCCCTAAGAATGGAAGCTCCCTCAGCCTATGACTCTCCTACCATGAACTTCCCTATTCTGACAGCACACTATAAACATACACACCCTGTTGAGACCTCCCCTAAGCTTGATGCACCCTCCTCCCAGGCACTACCCTCAGTTTGATGAACTCTCCACCCGGGCACTATCCTCTAAGTTGTTTGCTTCCAAAACATATGCACCTCTGCTACATCCTCCCTTATTCTGCGTGTCCCTTCATTCACCCATGCAACCTCTACTGATTCCTTCCCTTGGTTAGTTGCTTCTTCCATACAATTACTATTTTACTATTTGATAGACCTTCTCCTAGGCTCACTACACCCTCATCCTGCCTACCTCCTGTCAAGTTCTTCCTTCGTCTGGAAGCTCTCTCCACCCAAGAATGTTCAGCCGTATCCTCCCTTAGTGTTGCTGCAAATATCATGCATTAATTTCCTACAAGTCCTCCCTTAGGAAAGGTATTCCTTTCAATTATGGACGTATTGCTGAGTCCTCCTATACATTGAAGGTAACCTTCAACTTTGCACCTTCTCCAAAAACGTATCCTAGGCTGCTTGGTCTCTCTACCCTTTCATTTTTTGTCAGGTTCTTCCCAAGACTGGCTGCATATTGCATGAAGGCACATTCTGTTATGTCCTTCCCTAGGCTAGCTGCACCCTAATTCCATGCACCCACTACTACACCAACCCTAAGCTAACTGGATCTTCTCTAATGCACTTTCTCTGAAATTCCCCTATACTACTTGTACCGTGTAACTCTGCACCTCCTGCAATGTTCTCCCCTAGGCTGGATGCATCTTCGATTATGAATTATCTGCCAAGTACTTCTCTAGGATAGATTTTCCTCCTGTCCATCCTCCACTTCCTTATGGATTGTCCCTTAGGCTCACTGCACCCTCTACCCATGCAACTCCCGCCAAGTTCTCCATTAATCTGGATGTTCCCTTCACCAATGCACTTCATGTCATATCATCACAGGCTGGCTGCAACCTCCACTCATGTATGTTTTGTAGCTCTTCCTCTGGGCAGAATGTCCCTCCAGCTATACATATACTGCTGGGTGTCTCCCAAGACTGGTTGCACCAACCACCTTTTCTCCCTAAGCCTGGCTGTGTTCTACAACCAAGCACTTTCAATTGTGTCATCATTACCTACCCCAACTCACTGAATCCTACCCCAACTCACATTCTAATGTGTACTCACATAGGCTTCCAGCAATCTGCACCCATATACCAACTGCTCTGACTCATCTTGGTTGAAAGATCCCTCCTCCCATGCACTTCTTGTTAGTCCTCTTCTAGGTCTGTTTCCACCTATGCACATCCCAGTTGATCTTCCCTTAGGATGGATGAATCCTCTTCCATGCAACTCCTGTGTGATCCTCCACCAGGGTTATTGAACTTTCTGCCAGTGAACTTCCTGCTAAATCTTCCAGTAAGCTGACTGTACCTTCCAACATTGAATCTTCCTCCAAGCTCTCAATTAGGCTGACAATTCTTCCCACCTATTCACTTCCTACTATGTCTTTCCCTTGGCCCACTATGCCTTGCACCAATGCATCTTTCCCAACGTACTCCCCAAGGATGGTTGCACCCTGTACCCATGCACCACCTGCCAGTTTTCCTCTTTGACTGAATATGCCTTCACAATATGCACCTTCTTCCAGTCCAATTCTAGGTCTGAGGCTTTCTCCACCTGCACTTCTTGCTTGGTCCTTATCTAGACTGGCTGCACTCTCCACCATGTACCTATTGCCACAACTTCACTTAGGTTGGATACTCTTTACTCCCAACTACTTCCTTTAGGGACATCCATTGGCTGGATGATTTCTTTTTCCATACATTTCATTTTTATCATCTGCTAGGCTGGTTGTACCTTCCAACCATGTCTCTCCTGCCATATCATCCCCTAGGTTGGATTACCTATATCCATGAACTACCTAATGGGTCTTCCTCTGGGCTTTGAGGACCGTTAATTCATGTACTTTCTCTCATTTCTATCCCCCTAGGCTAGCTGTACACTCCACCAATGAGCTCGTTGTAACCATCTTTAGGTTGGCTGCACACTGTGTCCAGGCACCACCTACCAGGACTTTCCCTGCTGTGAATGTTTTTTTAAACCATGAACCCCTTGCCAATCCTTCCATAGGTTGCATATTCCTTCTAACCATGTCATTCTTGCCTCACTGTCCTCTAGGATGACTATTTTTCTCTTCAACTTTGTATCACCTGTGGAGTCCCTGCCCTCCCCAACACACACACACACACACACACACACACACACACGCAGTAGCAGCCCTACCCATCCATGTACTTCCTGTCAAATTATCTGCTAGGTTCACTGTACCCTCCACCCATGCACTTCTTGCCATAACTTACCTTTCTCTACCTCAAACTTCCACTGATGCATTTCCTGTTATTCTTCCGTTAGGTAATATTCTACTGCCACCTGTGAATGTATTGCTGGGTTCTCCCTTAGACTGGATGTACACTACACCTTTGCACATCCTGCTGAGACCTCCTCTAGCCTGGATGCTCTCTCAAAAAACAAACAAACAAACAAAACCAAAAAAAGAAAAAAAGAAAACACTTAAAGACAGGTCCTGTCAGAGCCTGAGTGCATCCTCCACCAATGCACATCCTAATATTCCCCCCATGGACTGAAGGAACCAGTTCATCCATGCACCATCTGCACATGCAAGGAGGCAGAAACCTCTACTATGCACCATCTACTAGGATTCAACTTGCATCAATGCTTTCTTCTCCCATATACACACTCTCCTTTATTTTATATGCCTGATGCATTTTCCATGACTTCTCAGGATGGCTGTCCCCTGAAAAATGCACTAGTTGCTGGGTTTTCTTCTGGAATGGGTGATCCTTCTCCTATGCACCACCCATCAGGGTCTTATCTAATATAAATGTAACTCTCACCCACGCACCTCTGCAAAATTATCTTCAAGGCTAGATGGTCTCTTCACCATGTATTTTCTGCTGTATCCTCCACTAGACTTCTTCATGATTGAACCTCCTGCTCAGTCCTACAATAGGGTGGCCGTTCCTTTCACACATCCACTCCCTGCAGGATCCTCCCCAAGGTTTGCTGCAACTTCAATCCACATACGTACTGCCAAGCCTTCTCCTTGTCTGGAGGCTCCTTACATCCAGTCACTTTCAAACATAACCTTCTTTAATGCAGCTGCAACCTCCACACACGTATCACCTGTGCATCTCTCCCTGGAAGTAATACCCCTTCCACTTCAGCACACACTTCTGAGTCCCTGTCTAGTTTGAATGTTACTTCTACCTTTGCACACTCTGCTGAGTCCTCCCCTAGTCTGGTTGATTCTTCAAACTTTGCACTTCCTTCCAGGTGCTCCTCAAGACTCACAGCACTCTGAAATAATGCAAGTCCTATTATATCATCCCCTAGGCTGGTTTTAAGTTGCAACAATAAATTTTCTGATGTGTACTCCCACAGACTGTCTGCACATTCTTTTATCCATGTCTTATCTATGCACATTAAGCCACGTCCTAATCTTTGGTATCTGCACCCTGTTATCCACATTCCTCCTGCCATATCCTTTCCTATCCCTCATTCTCTCCTGAGGTCAGCCATAGAAACTAGAATTTCTCTTCCTCAAGGCAGAATCATTTTTCCTCCAAAGCAGCCGTAAGGCCTAAAATATTACTCTAACTTTCCTCTTCTTTTTTATGTAACAAATAGCTATAAAGTAATTCTCTGACCAACCTTCTGTAATTGTAGGTCATAAGACCCTCATTCCAGAAAGGATCTTACCCCCTACCTGAGAGGAAGGAATGCTGCAAGGAGTGGCCAAGAAGAACCTGAACACACAGGCCTTGCTGAGTTTTCCCACTCAATCTGTTAGCATTAGGTCATACCCCACTTGAAGTTCTACATGGCTATCTATTATTCATTGAAACCAAAGCATAAAAATGGATAGTAGCCCCTGTATCTTTGGGTCTTCATTATGAAGGCTTTTATGTCATAAAAAGCTATTATCAAATAAATTGTTATGATTTTCTCTTCTTAACTTGCTTTTGTTATAGGGATGTCAGCCATACCTCCTTTTGATGGGGAGGAAAGAGATCACTCTGTTTCCACCCCTACACTCCCCTAAAAGCTGGAAGCCATCTCAAACTATGCACCTCACATTATTAACTCCTCTATATTGGCAGCAGACTACATACATACACCACATGCTGCTTTCTCCCTTATGCTGGATGTTACTACCAGGTTCGCCTACACATATCCTACCTGTGCCTCTCTAAGTCTAGTTGCACCCAGAACCAATGCACCACCTATTACCTCCCTCATAGGCTAGCTGCAACCCCCAAACAGACAAGCATTGTCATATTCTCCACAAGACCAACTAGAGCCGCCATCCATGCATCTCTTGTGTTCCTCCTACATTATGCACCCATGCACTTCTTGCCTGAGTTAGGCCCCCATGTCTTTTTTAGCAATATCTACCTACAGGCTGGATCCCTTCTCCATCTATTTACTTTCTGTTGCGTTCTCTCCTAGGGTGGCAGCCTGCACTCTGCATCCATGCACTTCTTGCCAGGTCTCATCTTGGCTGAATGGTCTCTCCTCCCATTAATCTTTTTCCTATACTCTCATAGGCCTGATGATTGCTCCACCCATGTTTTATTGCAGGTCCTTCTATAGGATGGCTGCATCTTCCACCCATGCATTCACGCTCAGGCTTCACCTAGGCTAGATACTGCTTCATCAATATTCAACTTATCTAGCCTTTCCCTAGGCTGAATGTTGTTTCCACCCGTGTACCATCTGCCAATTCTTTCTCTATGCGAGATTCTCTTTACACACATATACCTCATGGCTTCTTTGGACTAGCTTCAACCCCTAGCCATGCATCTCTTATGGTTCTCGCCCTAGGCAGGTTTCTGCCTCCATGTATGCATGTCTTTCTGGGTTCTCCCCTAAGCTGGCTATACACTTCATCTTTGCCCCTCTTTCTTAAATCTCTCCTAGCCTGGATGCCCACTCCATCCATGTACTTCATATGCAATCCTGAGAGCCTGGTTGCACCTTGCAACTCCCTTTGGCTGAAAGTTCCTTCTTCCCATTCACATTCTGCCTGACCTGTAATAGACCTGATACTTTCCTTGCCCATGCTCTTCTTGCACAGTCCTTCTATGGGTTGGTTCTACCTTGCAGCATGCATTTTCTGCTGGGACCTCCTGTAGTTTACATGCTCCTTACTACATTCCATGCACATCCTAATGAGTACTCACATTTGCTAGATGCTCCATCCACCAATGCACTTTTGCTGATCCTCCTTTGGAATGGTTGAAACTTAAAAATATACATATTTTGCCATGCTTTCCCCTAGGTAACCTGAATCATACAGCCGTGAATCTGCTGCCAAGTACTCATTCAGGCTTCTGCACCTTATACCTGTGCACTTCTCCTGTATTTTACCTAAACTGGCAGCACCTTCCAACCATGTACCAATGGTCATATCCTCCATGAGTCTGAGTGTTCTTTCTGCAGATCCTCCCCTATGACTGTAAGCTCCCTCAACCCATAACCCTCATACAATGAACTCCCCTAGGCTGACTGCACACTGCACATATACTCCTCCTGACAAGTACTCCTATAGGCTGCCACTACCTTTATGTATGCACTTTCTGCCAAGTACTTCTTTAGTCTGCTTGATTCCTCCATCAATGAACATCCTGTCACTTTCTACATGAGGCCATTGTCACCCTGCACCCATGTATCTTGCATTTTTTCTCCCATAGCCTGGCTTTTCCCTGCACCCATGCACCTTTTGCTAGGTATATCTTGACTGAATGCTTACTTATCTTACGACTTTCCTGTCATTCATGTTCTAAACCTGAAGTTTCTCCACCCATGCATTTCTTCCAGGATCAGCCTCTAGTTTGGTTGCACACTCCATTCATTTAAGTTACTCTGGAGCCTTTCCTACGTTCAGTGTTTCTTGCCCCCATACTTATCCTGCAAAGACTTTCCTAAGCTGGGTGCTTTCTCCTCCATGTATTATAGTTCTGCTGAATCATTTCTGCATTCTTTCCTCTGTGCAGTATTATCCCCAAGCTATGTACAAAACATTTGGTTCTTCCTTAGACTGGCCACAACTTCCACCTATACATAACCTGAATTAACCAGCTACTTGGCCAGTTACACTTGGCTGGCTACAAGGGCACTTCCTGCCATTCTTTCCGTAGACGAGATGCACCTTCCATCAATGCAAGACTTTCAAGAACCTGACATAGTCTGGATCGTCTCTACACCCATGCAATTCCTTCTGGGTTCACCCTTTAACTAGCTGCATGCTCCACCCATGAACCTCCTGCTGAGCCTTCACCTCGACTGGGTGCTCCCTGCACCCATGAACTTCCTGCCATAAGCTGATTCTACCCTCATCTTTACGTCTCCTGCATAGTCTTCCATTAGTTTGACTGCTCCTTCTACCCTTGCACTTTTGGTTGAATCCTTTCCTAAGTTAATGACACCCCACACCAACGTACGTGCTACAATGTCTACAACTAGCTTGACTGCCCCACTGAATAATGCACCACCTACAGAGGCCTCTGGTAGGCTGGCTGTACCCTGTAGTTCTGCAACTTCTATCATATTCTTCCTTAGGCTGCATGCAACCATCAATCATGCACAACCTGATGAATAATTTTCTCATCTAGATATTCTCTTCACTAGTTTACTTCTTGCTAAATTTTCCCCTAAATTCCATTCACCCTTGTTTTGAATGTCTTGCCAAGTCCTCCCCTAGTCTGGATGCTCCTTACACCCAAGAATCTCCAGCCGTATCCTCCCTTAGCAAGCATGAAATCTCCAACCATGCATCCCCTGCAGATTCTTCCCTAGGCAGGATACTATTTCCACTTATGCATATGTTGCTGGGTCCTCTTCTAGACTAGGTGTAACCTCCACTTTTCTACCTTCTGCTGGGACCTATCATAGGCTGGCTGCTCTCTCCACTTATGAAATTTCTACTATGTGCCCCCTGAGGCTAGCTGCTCCCTGTTCCTAGAAATCTGCTAGACCTCTCCTTGACTGAATGTCCCCTATGCCCATGAAACTTTTCCAGTCCTCTTCTAAGCTTAATATTTCCTTATACATGCACTTCTTTCAAGGTACATCTAGGTTGTCTGCACATTACACTCATACACCTCCTGCCAAGATCCCCTATGCTATATTATCCCTAAACTCATGCACTTTCAGCCATATTGCCCCAGAGACTGGCTTCAACCAATATGAACTTACTTTTTGTGGATTCTTCCCTAGGCAGGATATTACCTCCACATACACACATATTGTTAGGTCCTCCTCTAGGTTGGATGTAACTTCCACATTTGCAGGTCTTGCTGAGACCCTACATAGGATGGCAGTTCTTTCCATCCATACAATGTCTATTAGATCCTGCCAGAGCTTTGCTGCACCCTACACCCATGTGCTATATGCTAGGTCTCCTTTTGTTAAATTCAATCTATTTTTATGCACCTCCTATCAGTCCTCTTCTACGCCTGATGGTTTCTCCCTCAAATTTACTTCTTGCAAGGTTCTTCTGTGGGATGGCTGCACCCTCCATCTATGCAATTCATGCCTGAGTCACCCATAGACTAGATACTCCCTTTTCCTGTACCCAGCTGAGTCTGTCTCTAGGGCAAATATTCCCTCCACCCATGCACTGCTGCTGATTAGAAACTGGCTGAAAGTTGCATATATGAAACTTCTCGTCATATTCTCCCCTGGGAAGGATGCACCCTCCTCCCATGCACCATCTACTGAATCATCTACGCTAGATTCTTTTTTCACCCTTGTACTTCATGCCCCATATTCCCTTGAGCTGGATGCAACATTCACCCATGCATCTTCTACTGAACTTATTTTAAGGAGGTTTCTGCCTCTATCTATGTATATATTTCTGGGTCATCTATTCACTGTATACTCCAACTTTGCACATCCTTCTGAGACCCCTCCTATCTTGAGTATCCCCTCTAAACATGCATTTCCAGCAGGTTCCTCCCATAGCCTGCTTTAACCCTGGATCTCTGCACTTTATATTATGGTCATATGTAGACTGCACTCCCCTAAGCTGGCTTTACCTTGCACCTCTACACCTCCTAACATTTGCTCCCTAGGTTTGATGCAACCTCATCCATGCACCATCTCTCTAGACTAAATTATCCCTCTATCCATACACTTTCTGCTGGGCTCACTGTGCCCTTAACCCACTGACCTGACAAATCCTTCCCTATTCTGGATGTTTCCTTGAGCCATGTACCTCCAACCTTATTCTCCCTTAGGCTAGAGGCAACCATCACACATATGCATCTCCTGCCAGTCCTTTCCTAAGCAGGATGTTCCCTTAACTAATGCTAGTGCTATCAGGTCCTCTTCTGGGCTGGAGGTAACATCCATCTATTAGTCTCCTGTTAGCACCTTCTCTAGTCTGGCTTTTCTCACCACCTACGAAGTTTCTGGAAGTACTAATGCTAGTCTGGTTGCTCTCCCACACCAAACTACATTCTAACATGTCCTCCTAACAGGTGGCTAAAACTTGTCTCCATTTTCCACTTGCTAGGACTCCTTTTGGCTGAATGTTCACTCTTCCTGCACACATCATGAGCCTCTTCTAATAGGTCTGATGCTTTCTTTTCACATTATCCATTCTCCATGTTGGCTGCACTCTACACACCTGTAACTTCTGTTTCTATCCCTGGCAGGATGTCTGTTCTATTCATACAAAACCTGTCAAGTCTTGCCGAGACTTGATTCTCTTTCACTCACTTATTTCTTGCCAGATGCTCCCCTCAGTTGAAAGCAACATCCAACTGTGCACTTCCTGCTGTATTCTCCCCTAGATTGGATATTTCTTCAAACCATGCACTTCCTACTATATGCTCCTATTGGCTTGCTGCACCCTCCATTCATGCACCTATACTGTGTCCTTCTATACCACTGAAGATCCCTCCACTCATGTGATAGCTGCCTAGTCCTTCCCTAGGGTAACTTCATCTTGTATTCTTGCAACAGCTATCAGATCTCACCTAAGCTGAATCCTCCCTCCTCCCATGCTCCCATTTCTGATCCTCTTCTAGGCCTGATGATTTTTCCACTCGGAATTCTGAAAGAGACATTCCCTAGGCTGGAAGAACCCTCCACTTTTGCAGTTTGTGCCAGAGCCTAACCTAATGTACATATTCTTTATTCTATGCTCATCTCACAGAATCTTCCCGTATATTAGATATTCCCTCTACCTGTGCACTTCTGCTGATCCTCTCCTGTACTATGTGAAAGTTGCCACCATGACACTCATGCCATATTCTCCTGTAGGATGGATACAATTTCCATCCATGCACCACCTGATGAATACTCTCATATTCTAGATTTTTCCCTCTATCCATGAACCTCATGTCACATCTTTCTTTATTTTGGCAACAACCTCAACCCATGCAACTCCTGCAGCTCTTACCCAAGGCAGTTTCCTTACTACACCAATGAACACATTTCTAGACCCTTCCTTAGGTTGACTGTACCCTCTGATTTTGCACCACCTTCTGACACTTCTTCTAGTCTTGCTGCTCTACCCAACTATGAATTTTTAGCAAGGTCCTTCAAAGGATTTGCTGCACCCTGCATCAATGCACATCATAATATATGCACTATGGGCTGGCTGCAACCTACTACCATTTTCTGCTGGTCAGGACTCCATTTAGCTGAAAGCTCCTTCTTCCCATTGGTCTCATTTATTCTACCTTAGGTCTGTTGTTTTCTTCACCCATGCCTTTCTTGCAGGGTCCCTTTCTAAGTTGGCTGCATTCTTCACCCATGCACTTCCTGCTATGATGTGTATAGGTGGGATGCTCATTGTCCCCATATACCTCCTGCCAAGTTTTCTCCTAGCTGAATGCTCCCTCCACCCATGCACTTCTTTCTGGCACTCTCCTAAGCTGGCTGAAGCTTGTATATGTGCATATCCGGTTTTGTCCTCCCATAATTAGGCTAAACTTATCTTGCTCGTACCCTGCACTCACATACCTCCTACCATACCCTTCCTCAGGCTTGCTGAACATTTCAACTATGAATTGAGCATCACATCCTTCAATAGGCAGGATGCCACCTTTACCCATGCATTTCTTGTGGGTCTTCCCAAGGTCTGGCTGCATTCTGTACCCATGGACCGCCTGTGATGTTTTCCCCTTAAACTAGATTCTCCCTCTGCCTATACACTTGCTGATGAATTCTCCCACAGGCTAGCTTTATTATGTACTCATGTATCAGCTTCCAGATCTTAATTGGCTTGTATACATCTCTTCTCATGTGCTTTTTTTGTTATATTTCTAGGCATGATGATTTTTCACCCATGAAATACTTGTCAAGTCTTGCACTAGGCTAGCTGCACACTAACACATTCAGCTCAGCTATAACTAATGTTATGCCCTCACCTATGCTGGCTGCATCCTGCACCCAGAGACGTCCTTCTTTGTTATTTTATAGCCTGGCTTCATAGTCACGCCATGCACCTCTTACTGGGTCCTCACCTAAGAATGGTACACTCTTCACCCATGTACTTCCTTCCAAGTCCTCCCCTAAGATATACTCTTCATGAACGCACTTTCTGCCTAGTTCTCCCACAGGCTGATTGTACTCTACATCCATCCCTATCTACTATGCCTAGTCCTAGACTGGATTCATCCAGCACCCACAAAACAATGGCCAGGTATGCCTTTTGGCTGAATATTATTTTGCTGCTGTGCATACCCTACTAATCTTATTATAGGCCTGGGGCTTTCCTCAGCCATGAACTTCCTGCTGAGTCTTCCCCTACAGTGGCTGTACTCTCAAAAATACACCTTCTACAAGGGCTTTCTCTATGTTGGCTGCATTCTATACCCCTCCACCTTCAGCTATATTCTCTCTTAGGGTAAAAGAACTATCCAACCATGTACAACCTGCAGAGTCCTTTCATATGCTCCACTCTTCTTCCATTCATGCACCTTCTGCAGGATCATTCCCTAGGCTCACTGCAAATTTCACCCATACAACTCCTGCTGAGACCTCCTATAAGCTGGATATATCCTCCACACATTCATTTCCTTCCAGGTCTTCCCCTAGATTGGCTGGAACCACCACACCTGATTTGACTGCTGGGTTCTCTATCAAACTTTCCTTCAACTAGGTAGCACATGCAGAGTCTTGCTTTAGTCTGCATGGCCCATCTATTCATGTGCCTTCTGAAAATTCCTCCCCTAAAGCTGCAAGCTCCTACAATCCCTGTGCCTCGTACCATGAACCCCCGCAGCTCTTACCAAAGTGTATATCTACAGTTCCTGAACACTGTAAGTATATACCGGCTGCCTTGTCCTCCCCTAAGCTGAATGCTTCCTCCACCATTGCACTGAATCCCTGATGGACCTTCTCGTGTGGTAGCTGCTTCCTTCACCCATGCACCTCTGTCGAATCCTCTGCTAGGCTGGACACTCCCTCCACTCATTCACTTACTGCCAGATTCTTCCCTAGCCTGGCTCATCCATGAACTATCTGCCGAGTCCTCCTCTAGGTTAGTAGAATCCTGTACCTTATATATCAGCCACTATATCTGCCCAGAGGTTAAATGCACACTTTATAAATGCATTTCCTGCAGGAGCTTCCCCTAGCTAGATTTTTTTTTTTTCCATCCAATCATTTGCTGCCAGATCCTCTTCTTGATTGATGGCATTCTCCACCTACACACCTCATGCCATATTCTCCCCTAGGCAGTATGCACCTTTTACCCTTGCACTACCTCTTGAATCCTCCCCTATGCTTACTACATCCTCCCTGAAAGTACCCATGCTGTGTTCTCCCATAGGATAGATGCTCTCCCTACCTGTGCATCTCTGACTAGGTCTTATCCTAGCCTGACTACTTCATCCACTCAGATACCTCCTATTGAGTCCTTCCCTAAGCTAGATGCACCCTCCACTCATGCACATCCTATGGGGTCCTCCAGGCTGGTAGATCCCTGCTTCCATATACTTAATACTACATCTGCCCCTAGGCTAAATGCACACCCAATTAATGCACCCTCTACAAGGAACTCCCTTAACTCCCTGTGTCCTTTCCAAGCCAGACTACTACCATTCACTACTCTGAGTTGGATACACTCTCCACATATGCTCATTCTATGATACCTTCCCCTAGTGTGGCTCTACTTCAACTTTGCTCCTCCTGTAGACTGACTACTCCCTCCCATGAACTACCTGCTAGTTCATACAGTAGGCTGACTGTACCCTGAACCAATGCACCTCTTACTGTGGTCACTCCTGGACTGGTTGCAACCTAAACCCATTCACCTTCTTTATTCGTCTCCCCTAGGCTGGATGTATCTTCTACCACTGCACTACTTGATAAATCCTCCCCTACAATATATTCTTCTCCTTTCCATGAAGTTCCTTCCAGATTGTTTCCTAGGGATGTTGCTCCCTGCACCTCATGCCTCATCTCCCCATAGCCAGCTGCAATCTCCAACCACACATTTCCTGTACTTCTTCCCCTAGACAGAATTCATTCCCTCCTGTGAATGTGTTACTGGTCTTCCCCTAGGCTGGTTGTACCCTCCAACTTTTCACCTCCTGCTCAGACTTTCCCTTGCTTGGTTGCCCATTTAAACCATGAACTTCCAGCAACATCAGCAGTGAATGTCTTAATATGTCCTATCATAGTCTGGCTTCAGTCTGACCCCATTTCCATTGACTAAGACTTCATTTGGCTAAATGATTCTTCCTCAAATGTACCTTCAGTTGGTCATCTTCTGGGTCTGAGCATGTTAACAGGGCCAAGATAACAAGCTCTGGACCATTAATGCTGTGGTATAACTAGACAGGGTATATGACTGAGGCAAGTAGAATAAGGTCTGCAACCATCAGTTTATCAGTGTAGTAGTAGAAGTGTACACACAATGTGAATTAGACAAAGAGGAGGATGAAGCATCATCTGTCAACAGGAGGGTGAGAATGGAGCCCAGGGCACAGAGATGTGAACAAGGCATAGAAGACGAGCCTTGAGTAATAACTTCAGTGGTATGACTTGTACAAGAATGTTAACATGGCACAGAGGAGTAACCCCACAACATCAGTGCAGAGGTCTAACTGGACCAGAGATGTGAGCAGGTCAAAGAAGAGCATTCTCACAGCATCAGTGTAATGGTGTCATTGAGAAGAGAATTCAAATAAGGTGAAGAGAAGTATCCCTGCCCTATCAATGTGCTGGTGTCACTATCATAACTAGGCAGCAGATGTTATCTGTGCAAAGAATAGCAGCCCTGCATTAAAACTGTAATAGTGTAACTGCATAGGGGATGTGAATAGGACAAAGAGGATGAGGTTTCACTCACGAGTACAGCGATGTGCCTGGTCTGGAATGTGAACATGGCAAGTAGAAAAAGCCCCATGCCCTTGCTATTGTGGTGTAACTAAACTAGAAATTTGGACAGGGAAAAGACCGTGACCCCTGAAGCACAGATGGAACTGGACGTGGGATGCGAGAAAAGCAAAGAGGAGGAGTCCTATCGCAAAAGTGCAGTGGTGAAACTCCACAGGGGATGTCAACAGAGAAAACAGGAGAATCTTGATACCGTTAGTACTGAGGAGGAATAACTGGACAAAACATGTGATCGGGGCAAAGAGAAGAAGCCCCAACCCATCAATTCAATGCTGTATCTTGGAAGAATGATATGGATGGGGAAAAGAAAAAGAACACTGCACCATCAGCACAGTGATTACATTGCAAGGTGTGCAGAACAAGAAGTTACATGCCCAAAGCACCAGCCCCATGTTGTAGCTGGGTTGTACCTGGATCAGCAATGTGAACAGGGTTAAGGAAAGCAGTATCAGTGCTATGGTGTGAGTGCACAGTGGATCTGAATGAGCAAGTAGGGGGATCCTCACATCATTATTACTGTGGTGTGCACAGACAGGGCATGTGAGAGGGGCAAAGAGGAAGGCCATCATCCCTTCAGTGCAGTCATGTAACTGGGTACAGGGAGGAGAATCCTGACACTGTTAGGGGACTCATTATATGGAAATGGAAATGTAAGCTGCAAAGATGGGCAGCGCCACATCGTCTACATAGTTGTGTAAGTGAACAGAGTGTGAAAGGAGTAAATATATTCTCCCACCATCAGTGCATGCTGTGCTAGGCCAGAGGAGGAAAACAGAGCAGAGCTGAGCATATCTATACTATCATTGCAATAATGTAACCAGGGAAAAGAGGAGGAGACCTGACTCATGAATGCAATGATGTAACTGCACAGGGGAAGTAAAAGGCCTGAAAAGGTAGAACCTGCACAACCACTACAGTTGAGTAACTGCACTGAAGCCAAGGATGAGGCAAACAGGAGAAGTGCAGAGGATCAGTGCTATGGTGTAGCCTGGGAAAGGATGTGACATTGTAAAGAGCAGCAGCCCTCAGACATCACTGCAGGGGTCCAGTTTGACAGGGGATATTTACAGGCAAATAAGAGGGCCGCCAACATTAGTGCAGTGGAGCAACTGGGCAGGAACCTAATCCACTGCTGTGTCTGACTCAGAATTCCTGCCTCTATACTATTTGGGGGCAGCCCAAGGTGACTTTGATACAAGGCAGGGAAACCGCTTCCTGAGTCAATAAGCATTGCAGTGCCGCTCTACAATGCCCTAGGAGAATTACAAGTGTGCCTTCAAGATGCCATGATTTATAGTCACAGTGTCATAAAACATTTCATCTGAGAGCCTGGTCTGCTTTCCAGGGTGTGAGGTGACCTGCTGGACACTACCAAGATAGTGGAAAACCAGTTCTCCTGCCATCCTGCTCAGAGCCTGTCTTGTGTTTCTCTGCTAATATATATCGCTGAAAACTATGAAAGCAGAGGTCCTAATCTTCCGATATTGCCATTGTCTAAGATATATACTCTTGTATAAATATGCACAATGGTTACACTCCAGAATACTAGATGACTAAAGTGGGAACCAAATCAATGACCCAAATCCAACCCAGACCACAGTGACTAAATGTCATCATGGACTGTCTGGCAGCCTTGACAAATTGAGTTGCAGCAGAAAAAAGAATGGGTCACAAAACAACCTTTGCCACAACTGGCACCTTATTGACAGTTTCTTTTGCCATGGCCAGGAAATCAATGGGCTGTGAACACTCAATGATCCTCTTACCCTTGGAAGTGATCCCTGCAGGCCAACCTGCGGGATGTTAGCGGAATGGCTTGCAGGAACACACACCAATCCTGGCTGCTTCTCCTTCTGCTCTGGGAGCAGAGGGGCTGCCCTGGATTCGAGGTTGTGGACCTAACATTGGAAAGAATTACCTTGTTTACCACAGAGCCATCTACATCGCCAGTTGTCTTTCTCAGCACATCACTGTGCTATGTTAAATGTGCCCAACTTAAAATAAATTGAAAAAGATATGCTACATCAATGTTCATGGGTGTAAACTCTAAACTTTTTAACATATTTATCTGGGGTGAGGGCATGGTGCTCATGAAAAAAGGACAGGAAGTAAGTTTAGAGAACAGAATGAGGTAACTTTGAGGTATATAGTAGGGGTGTCAGCAAGGCCACCATACACAGTGTGGTTTGTTCACTGCAAAAAGTGCCCAGTTATGGAGGTGTGGGGTTGCTAAAATCCAGCCCATATCACCCTCTCCAACATCAACACCCCCTGCTGTGTCTGCAGGGTGGGGCACTTCTGTCTGCGTTCTCTTCTCACAAGGGAGAAACATTTTTTATAGAGTGGGGTGGGAGTTTTCCAGTTAATTTTCCTAAAGACAGTACATTTTCATTCTGAGGAACTATCTTTTTCTCATTCATTTCCAGAGGAGAACCTTTTCTTTCTTAAAAACTCTTCCTGCTGAGAGCCTTTGCTTTTCACAATGAAGCCGGCAACCTATTCACCCAGCCTGACAACAGAGAATGCTTTCCCTTAAACCACATAAAGATGTCATATAAGTTGCTGGTGACCTGGAGTCTGTGGCACCAAGGGGAATTCCTGATGCAGGACAGCTCATTCACTGTGGCATGTACCAGACCAGTTAATTAACTGAGGCTGTTCTGGGATACCTACATGCTCTACAGGAGCCCTCCACTGCCCCTGTCACCCTCACCCCTTCTCCAGGACCTAGTAACCACAGAGTTAGTGCCTCACACAGCTGAGGCCCTGAATCCAGCTCTACCCATTGGTCAGTATTTGTGATACAGGAGTTAAAAAGAAATTATTTAGGCAGTTAGTAAGGGTAAAAGAGTTTTGGTGGAACTTCCTTTTAATAAAAAGCAACCCCAAATCATTTCTTTTCTAGCAAAAAGCAGACTGAAAAATCAAGAACGCATAGATAAATAAGCTGGATGCTTGCATGGGTGAATGCCGGCAGCTGCACCAATAGAAAAGGGATATCTGGAAGTCAGGTATATTCAACACGGAGGTTTCCTCTTCCCTTTCCTTTGTTGCCACGTGTGCAGTAAAAAAGCAGGCAACATGGTGCCAGTGAGGTAAAGACCCCATTTGCATATTAGAGATTAAGATGTGGTGGTCAGCCTCTTTATGTGCTATGTAAGTGGTACACCTGGTCCAACCAATCCTCTGCCCCCTATGTAAATCAAACAATGCTTCCTCAAGCTCATCTATAAAACCAATCACATCTCACCCCAAACCCGAAAACCCACTTAGGACCCCTTCCTCTGCAGGAGGAAGCTCTTTTCTTTCTTTCGCCTATTAAACTTCTGCTCTTAAACTCACTCCTTGTGTGTCTGCATCTTTGATTTCCTTGGTGTGAGACAATGAACCTTGGGTATTTCCCCAGACAAATGACACTGCTTCATTTGTACCATATTTGTTGTGAAATACTTCTAATAACATCCTTGATGATAGACTCCAGAACCCCCTTCAATTTCTAAGCCCCATGATCCCCATCCCCATCTTCTAGGATATTTTGTTCATTGGTCGACATTGGTTTATTCCAGTCTTGGACTCCATGACTTTTTGAATGTCTACAACTACTCTCCCTCTCTCTGAGTTCCTAAGCCTCCGCCATCCCTGAGAGGTGGCCAAGGCAGTTGTCCAAAAGAGGGCCTGCCAGGCTGCTAAAGAAACAGTGCTGAAGAAACCGGCCTCTCCCTGAAAGACTATGCGATCTGTCAGGAGTTATGAGAAAAAGTAAAAGTATCAAAGGAAGAGAACATAGAGAACATAGTTAAGGTCTTAATGAACGGAGATCGTCACGCTTTTCAGAAGCATGCTACCAGCAGCCCTTTTACCTTGCCGATGTATCACTGCCCTGCTGAGTCTAACTGAGATCTTCCCTCTGTACCTGAGGACATGATTCTTACACTTTGCTGCTGACCACAAGGAAATTCTTGAATGGGGTCTTTGGTTTTAGAGCAATTTACTATGATTTGGACATATTAAGAATTTGGTTTGTTGTGGATCACTCAGCTACTGGCTTCTGTGCACTGCCCTCCTCTCTTGTTGCAACACAGTTCTTTGTAAATCACACCTAATTTTAAATCCTGAGCATATGGTCTGTTTTGACAACAAGATTAGCCTAAGAGCTGAAAAAAGAAACATTCCCCAGATTCCTTTTATATCCAACAACCATCTGTGGTGGGAAGAAAAGGTAAAGACATTTCCAACTCTGGGTAGAGAATCTCGGACACAAAGACAAAAGCTGGCATGGCTCCTCATCCTCCTACTATGAGCTGTCCTCACCAAGATCCTTAGGCCTTGACTACCTCTAAATGCTGCATTAGTGAGAATAGTTAATCTCTCCACTCCCAGGCCCTCTGAAATAGCAGCCACTAACATATGTATGGACTCCTCTGCTGAAATCTGTCCTGGCTGCTTATAGCAGACTCTTTTGGTGCTCCACCCCCATCCTCTAGTGGCTTACCACTGCAGTGCAAGCTCTGGAACTTCCAGCTGCCTGAGGACTTTTCTTGACAACCAAAACCCACCCTGCCTATGCAGGCCAGAAAGCAGCCTTCAGCCAATGACTGATGGAAATTGGTGTCTAAATAGCCTCAGTCCCTTGCCCTTGAGAAGAGATCATTCTGAGGTGTGACAAAGACTCTCCCAATCAAACTTTGGTCAGGCTCCTGTGAGCTTTCTCTTTTTGACTAGGCCTCAATTTTAGGCTTCATGTCTTCCTTGTAGAATCTAGTTTTAGCAAGAATCCAGTTTGAGGAAGAATCCTGCTAAGTCAGTTAAGAGAGAATCCGTACTCTCTATATCTGACCACCTTCAATATCTGATCAAATTCCTCTTCCCCCACTCTTAATATCTGACCACCTGGCCTATCTTCAGCAAGAATCCTGTCAAATTTGTTTAGCCACAATCCTCCTTTCCCCTTGACATTTCCTCTTGGTAATTTTCAATCCACTAACCCCCATTTCTTTTACTTAGTTATAAATTCCCACTTGTCCTTGTTGTATTCAGAATTGAGCCCGGTTCTACACTGAGATCTCTTTTCCTCTACTTACAATAGTTTCTTTTAATAAAATTTATCTTCACCACTTTAACTTCTACCCATCTCTGGTTTTCCTAAACAAATGGATGCATTACACTGATTCCCAGAGTTCCTCAGTGGGATTGAGCTCAACTTGTTGGATATTACACCTCTTGGTGGATGCTTTCCCTTTTCCATCTCTCTCCACCTCCTCTGTTTCATTGCATTACCCCCGCCCCAAATATAGCTACATTACATGAATCTTGTTTCAGGTCTCCTTCTAGGGAATCCCAATACAGACACTGCTTCAGCATTCTCATCCTGTGTTAGATAATTGGCCCCACCAGTGATTAGCACCAGCATCCCACAGTCCTGACATCGGAGAGATTTACTGAAACAAGACTGGAATCCCATGTCCTAGGTCTTTCTCACATGGGGTGAAGTAATAGACTGATGCTTTTCTAGAAGTACTCCTAATCTTAGATGCCTAGAACAGACAGCATTTATGTTTTCTAGCCCTGTTAGAGTGACCACAGTATTACAGATGTTTATTTCTCTCACCTACTACATAGTGCAGGAATAAGTTCACTCAAAAATGGCTAACTGAAGGAGGTACGTTCCTTGTTCTATATGTGCAACAATCCTGATAGCCCCATATCTGTGAAGGGCACATGCTAAATTATCCCATCAAAATGCAGGAGTGTTGACCCTTAAGTATTTCTTATTGCAGAATGTCAATCATACTACTCCAAGACTTCCTCAAATGATTGCTATTTTCCAGCTCACTGATATCCATATACAAATTGAACATGACCAGACACCTCTTTTACACCAGGGCTTTTTTGTAATATTTTTCGTGTCTCCTGACAAACTTGAGTATTGTTTAAAAGACAGACTATGAAACACTACTTAATCAGAAATAAACTTATTTTTATACTTGTCTACATTGCCTAATGACTCCCCCTTTTTTCCTTTAAGTGACCTGTGTTACTTCTTCACCCAAAACTTTCACTATAGTATTCAGTTTTATTTTAATTATAGATACAACCAATCCATACTATAGAACAGTTTCCAGACTTTAGATTTTAAAAATGATCCACAAAAAATCAGTACTTAACCTGATAGAAACATTTTTGTCTAACATTAACTGACAACTATCAAAGATTTGGGATATGTGGAAATCTAGAATTTTTCGAGTAAGTTTCATTTACTTACACATTCATTGTACAAAGATTTCTTAAGTATTTACTATGCATTAGACACTGCTTGAGGTATTTGTGATCCACAGACTTAATCCCCTTTGAGAAGTTTATAATCTAGGAGGAGAGTTGGACATTAATAGAGAACTTCAAGTTTGCATCATAACGCATTTTAGAAATTAGAGAAATAAAGTTAAAACCTTAACAAAATGAAAGATCTTTAATGTTCTACTTGAAAAACAACATAACCTTTTTCAAATGTTTGTTATCGGCATATATTTGGGAGGAAAATTATTAAATCATTTTTTATTAAAAAGGTTTTTTTAAAAAAACAAAATAGGTTAACATTTAAATTATTTTAAACATTTGCAGTGCTTAATCATATTTTTAGTAATTATTCAGACTTGACTTTCCATATGTAAATGATTTCCACACACACCTTCAGAAGGTATATTATGCACTTCTACTTCAAAGGTTTTATTTTGATTAATTTTTTGAATTTTGATAATTTTTCTCAGGGAATTTTACTTGGGAATAACCCATATATAATTATTTCTGCTGCATCTGCACATGACTTGATGTAGAATTATTTAATCACACATGGTCTTTTCCCCTTAATGTATTATATATGTTTTCCTTTTGTATCCTGCTACGTTGTTACATTCAAGAGAAAATTGATTTTGTATCTTTGTAGATAATATTTTCTTTTTCTTCCTGAAAATTCATAGTATTCTTTATCTTTGAAATTCAAAATGTTAGCCATTCACATCCAGGTACTGGACAATTTGTGTTAACATTGCTTTGACCATAACAAGACCTTTTCTTTGGAAGATTAACTTTTTTTTCAGCTCAAGAAAACATTATTTTCTTCTGTAACTATTATTTCTCTTTCTTTTTTTCTAAAGTTTTATTTCAGCCACGAGAATAATCCATATATTGGATCTCCATTATTTGTCTTTAATATTCATCTACTTTTCTTAGGCTGCTGCTATACAGATTTTATGATAAATGTATTTAGATTTTGAATGAATAGTCATGTGCATACTATAAAGATAGAGATGGTATATCACTACTAGATGAAATTCCTTGCCTTCCTTCGTGATTTCTTCAGTGCTTTCTCAGTGAATAAACGGTTTTCTCAAAAGTATAACTCTTCCAAGTACAGTTTTTGTCCTGGTACAAACTAGTGCACCCATAACCAGTTCATGTGATGATCAATCATCTTCCCCTTCCATGTAACATACAGTCCTAGGAAAATTTGTGCAAGTCAGAGACAGACGGGAATTTTTCAAATCTTCTTATTTCATAGAACTGTGGGGGTGCCAAATTTCTTTCGATATGAAAATTTAAGTTGCCTCTGATGGAGATGATCACTCATAAAACGACTGTAGGGATTAAATGAGTTAATGAATGTACAATGCCTAGGACAGAGCCTGATTCCTGATCAGAGAGCTGCACTGCCAGAAACGGAAAACTCCATTTTTCTCTGCTGGCAGCACTTAGTGGGAAGACGGGCTGGAGGCCTTGATGACTGTGAAGTTAGAGAAATCAGAGCATGATTCACAGTGGTCATGGTTTTGGCCAGCAGGGTGAGGGCCGGATAGCCTGGGGTCCCATCTCCACGAAGTAACTTACTGTCTGTATGCCTCTAGGGAAGTTAATTTACCTGTCTAGGCCTGTCACATCTTGAAGTTGCGGATGGACTTGCACCACAACCACATTCCTTATTCTTATGTTCCTGTGGTTCTGCATGTTCCTCCATGAGTACTCCCTACCTCTCAGCCCATTACCTCTATCCTGCCGAGGCAGAGGAACAGTGGCTCTAGCAAGGAGCACAGAAAGATAGCCCTGTGGAAGCTGTGACTGCCTGGGCACATGAACTATATCAGCCAGGTGTGTGCACAAGCAAAGGAGTGTCATATGTCATCTCAGCTGCGGACACATAGGGCTGCCATTGGTGTGAGAATATCCTTGGACTCTGGCCTTGTGATCTGGCTTAGAGTTCATCTGGCTGCTGCAAAAATTAGTTAAATTGAAAATTAAATTAATAAAAAGTTAATATATGTCATTATTTTGAACAGTTTTAGATTTACAGAATAATTGAGTAGAAAGTAGTTCCTATAAATCCTCTCTTATCTTCCCCAGTTTCCCTTATTATTAACATCACACAATAGTGTATTACATGGTTAAAATTGATGAGCCAATATTGATACATCATTATTAACTAAATCCATAGTTTACATTAAGGTTTACCCTTTGTGTTATAAAATACATGGGTTTTGACAGCTAGCTGTTTAGTGACATGTATCTACCATCATAGTGTCATACAGAATAAATTCGCTGTCCTAAATATCTCCTGTGCTCCACCTATCCATGTTTCACCCCAACCCCTGGAAACCATTGATTTTTTTACTGTCTCCACAGTTTTGCCTTTCCCAGAATGCCATGAAGTATTTATTCTTTTCAGATCGGCCTATTTCATTTAGCAATATGCATTTAAGTTCCTCCATGTCTTTTCATGGCTTGATAGGTTATTTTATTTTATCCCTGATTAGTATTCCACTGTGTGGATGTACCACAGTTTGTTTATCTATTCACTTATGGAAAGACATCTTGAAAACTACTAAGTTTTGAAAATTATATATGTGGCTGCTTTAAACATTCATATGCAGGTTTTTGTATAGATATAAGTTTTCAAATCATTTGGGCAAATGCAAAAAATGCAATTAAATTGCTGGATCATATGGTAAGAATATATAACTGTGTATATATACATATGTATATATATGTATATATATCTAGATAGATGATGGATAGATTAGATAGATAGATAGATAGATAGATAGATAGATAGATAGATAGATAGATAGATAGATAGACAGACAGACAGTGTATTGCTCTGTCACCCAGGCTAGAGTGTAGTGGCGTGATCTCGGCTCATTGCAGTCTCTATCTCCCAGGCTCAAGTGATCCTCCTACCTCAGCCTCCTGAGTAGCTGGGACGACAGGCATGCACCACCACACCTGACTAATTTTCGTATTTTTTATAGAGATGAGGTTTCTCCATGTCGCCCAGGCTGGTTTTGACCTCCTGGAGTCAAGCGATCCGCCCACGTCAGCCTTCCAAAGTGCTGGGATTACAGGCATGAGTCACTGCACCTGGCCTGTAAGAATATATTTAACTTTGTATGAAACTGCCGAATTCTCTTCCAAGGTAGCTATACTATTTTACATTACCACCAGCAATGAATGAGATTTCATGTTGGTCCACATTCTCATCCACATTTAGTATTAGTGTTTTGGATTTTAGCCATTATTATAGGTGTGTAGTGATATCTTTAAACAGAAAGGGATGTATAAATTCAATGCAAATTTTATCAAAATCCCAATGCCCTATTTTTTAAGAAATGGAAAAGTTGATCCTGAAATTCATATGATATTGCAATGGACCCAGAATAGATGAACAGAAGAATAAATTTGGAGGACTAATGCTTCTTGATGTTAAAACTTATTACAAAGCTATAATTAAAACAGTATGTTATTGGAATAAATATAAACATAATGATTAATATAATAGAATTAAGAATTTTGAAATTAACCCATACATTTCGGTTTTCCACTAGGATGCCAACATCATTCAATGGGGAAAGAATAGTATCTTCAACAAATTTTATTAAGACAATTGGATGTCCACATGTAAAACAATGTAGTTGGGCCCTTATGGTACACTATATATATAAAATTAATTCAAAATGAGTCAAAGACCTAAATATAAGAGCTAAAATTATAAAAATCCTTGAAGAAAACAGGGATAGCCGGGCGCGGTGGCTCAAGCCTGTAATCCCAGCACTTTGGGAGGCCGAGACGGGCGGATCACGAGGTCAGGAGATGGAGACCATCCTGGCTAACACGGTGAAACCCCGTCTCTACTAAAAAATACCAAAAAAACTAGCCGGGCGAGGTGGCGGGCGCCTGTAATCCCAGCTACTCGGGAGGCTGAGGCAGGAGAATGGCGTAAACCCAGGAGGCGGAGCTTGTAGTGAGCCGAGATCCGGCCACTGCACTCCAGCCTGGGCGACAGAGCGAGACTCCGTCTCAAAAAAAAAAAAAAAAAAGAAAACAGGGATAAATTTTCATGATCTTGGATTTGGCAATAATTCTTTAAATATGCCACCAAAAAGATAAGAAACGAAAGAAAAAAAGTCAATAAATTTGACCTTGTGAAAATTCCAAACTTTTCCCATCAAAGTACATCATCTAGAGAGTTAAAAGACAACCCACAGAATAGGAAAAAATGTTTGCAAATCACATGTCTGATAGGAGACTAATATGCAGAGCATATGAAGAACTCATAACTTAATGAGACAAATAACTCAGAAAAAAAAATGAACAAATGACTTGAATATAAATTTATCCAAAGAAGATATACAATTGTCAAACAAGCACATGTAAAGATGCATGATGTCATTAGTCATTAGATAAGTACAAATTAAAACCACCACATACCATTTCATACCCACTAGGTGGCTGTAATTTTTTTTTAAATAAAATAAAATTTTTTTAAAAAAATAGTGAGTGCGTGTTGACAAGAATGTGAAAACATTAGGGCCACCACACATTGCTGGTGGCAATATAAAATAGTGGAACCACTGTGGAAAATGCTTTGGAGATTCCTCAAAATGTTAAACACAGAATTCCAATATGACACAGCAATTCTATCCCTGGGTACATATGACCTAAGTAATTGAAAACAAGTGTTAAACATTTGAACAAGGATTTTTACAGCAGCAGTATTCACAATAGCCAAAGTGGAAACAACCTGAATGTTCAACCAATGAATGTGCTGTACATGTATAATGGAACATTATTCAGCCACAAAAGGTAATATTGATACATACTACAACATGGCCTAACCTTGAAAACATTATGCTAAGAAAGAAATCAGACACATGAGGTGAGGTCATATATTTTATTATTCCATTACTGTGAAATATCCAGTATAGGCAAATATGTAGAGACAGAAAGCAGATTAGTGGTTGCTAGGGGCTGGGAGAAGAGGGCAATAGGAATGACTACCTAATTGCTTTGAGGTTTCTTTTGGGGCAATGATTATGTTCATTGGAACTAAATAGTGATGACGGTTGCAAAGTATTGGGAATGCACTAAATCACACTGAATTGTGCATTTTAAAATAGTTAAAATGATAAAATCTATGTTATATGTTGCTATAGTTTGAATATATACATCCTTCCAAAATTCATATGTTGGAACCTAATATCCAATGTGATAATATTAACAGGTGGGGCCTTGGGAAGTGATTATGTCATGAGCACTCCACTCTCACGAATGGGATTAGCGCTCTTTTAAAAGAGGTTAAGGCGAATGCCCTTTTGTCCTTCTGCCTTTTACCATATGAGGACACAGCAACAATCAACCGTCTTAGAAGCAAAGGGTGAGCCTTCACCAGACACCTAATCCATTGGTGCCTTGAGTTCTAGCCTCGAGAATTGTGACAAATAAATTTCGATTATTTATAAATTATGCAATCTGTGGTATTTTTTTTTTACAGCAGCAGGGACAGACTAAGATATGCATTTTACCATAATAAGAAAAAGAAGAAATTAGACTTACCTCCTGAGTCCGCCTGAGTCCTTGCAGACAAATTTTCACTTCCTCACTCTGATAGAACTTAGACCATTTATTTTCTGGTGAGATTTAATTTGAGAAAATCAGGTCTTGGGTAAGTAAACAAAGCTGATGATGAGATCCTGCATAAAAACAAGCTTATGAAGTGAATGTCTGTATACAGAATAGTAAGATCTCAAGCATCTATCCCCTTATGACCACACTTGCTCTCCTAAACTGGACAGGGTGTTTTATAGCACCTGATCAAAATGTAGGGAGAAAATTCTATTTTGGGAAATTTGATGAATCCCAGAGAAACTATTCATATAGATATTGATAATTAAGGGTATATCAAATATGTGATTATTTCCATTTGTTATTTGCCTATGGTACCACTCACCAGTCTAAAAGACCTACCAGAACATGCTGAATTTATAATACATTTTGTAAAGCATCACTCTAAAATAAGTAACAATAATTCATGATGAAATTGAGATAAATTGAAAGAAAAAATCAAAACCAAGCAAAAGGAGGAAAAAATCTTTCTTGAAAAATGATACAATGGAGTAGTCGGTAGAAAACTTGTATCTTTGAAATAATAGGAATTTTCATCCATTAAACAAAGCTAAACTAGGAACATTTGAAAAACAAGAAATAATAATTGGAAATTATATATATATTATATATTATATATATTATATAATATATAAACTGGACAGGGTGTTTTACAGCACCTGATCAAAATGTAGGGAGAAAATTTTATTTTAGGAAATTTGATGAATCCCAGAGAAACTATTCATATAGATATTGATAATTAAGGGTATATCAAATATGTGATTATTTCCATTCGTTTATATATATATAATTATATATATATAGTTTTGCTTTTATTTTATTTTTTTTGAGATGGAGTCTTGCTCTGTCACCCAGGTTGAGGTACAGTGGCATGATCACAGCTCACTGCAACCTCCACCTCCCAAGTTCAAGCGACTCTCCTGCCTCAGCCTCTCGAGTAGCTGGGATTACAGGTACCCGCCACCACGCCCAGCTAATTTTTGTATTTGTGGTAGAAATGAGGTTTCACCATGTTGGCCAGGGTGGTCTTGAACTCCTCTCCTCAGGGATCCACCTGCCTTGGCCTCTCAAAATGCTGGATTTTTGTGGATCATTTTTTAAAAAATATTTTATGAAAACTAAAATATAAAATGTTGGAAGATAATGTTAAGGATCTACTACAGAAGATAGAAAGAAGAATAAGAATAATGAAATTAGGGTGATTTTATAAACAATTTTCCATTAGGAACAGAGGTGAGGGTGAAATGCATGGAAAATAATTAGTTAAAAACTATGCAAAAATTTCCCAAAATAACTATATGACTTTCTAGAACAATAGAGCCTAGTGAATGCCAAACACATTAGATAAGGAAAAGTCAAGTAATACAACACGACCACCAATAACAACTGTTTGGGGCTGTTTAGGCATTTACTCTCTGAAGACCTAAATTCCAAGATAGACTCACTGGCACCACTTGATACAAAATTGAGTAAGGTATTCTTTGCCCTACCTCAGCCCCATTTGCATGGACCTAGTCAACAAGAAAAAAATATTAGTGAATGGTAATTGGTGGTGCCATAGGAATGATATTAGTAAAGGAGATGTTAGTAAAGAGACATTTTTAAACTGTATGATGCTTCTTTCAGTTAGCAGTTGCCTACTTTACTGCTCATGCAGTGGACCCAGTTTTGGCCCTTTGGTATCCGTTTAGACTATTTCCTTCATGTACCTCAAGAGCAACAAAGCAGATACAGGACTTACTGACAGGTAAAGAGGCACAAAATAGGTTATTCCTTTCATCCTATCTGTTAGCATAGGCCTCTTACTAACTGATAGTTCTGCAAGAACACCTTGACAATTTTGCTTTGCTTTACTAGGGTGAAAAATTGTCCTGATTGTTTAAAAGGCCTGTTCAAGTGGGGATTAAAGAAAAAACAAAGGACATTTTCCCCAAATATTTAAACAAATAAATAATGAATTAGAAATGGTGTTTGTAATGTCTACGTGTCATGGTTAATTGTCTGTGTCAACTTGACTGGGCTAAGGGATGCCCAGACAGCTGACAAAGCATTACTTTTGTTTGTGTCTGTGAAGGTATTTTGGGAAGAGACTTGAATAGGTAGACTGAGTAGAGAAGATTTCCTTCACCAATGTGGGTGGGCATTATCCAATTCACTGAGGGCCTGAATAGAATACAAAGGAGGATGAATAATGATATGGTTTGGATCCCACCCAAATCTCATGTTGAAATATAATCCCAGATGCTGGAGGTGTAGCCTAGTGGGAGGTAATTAAACTGTGGGGGCAGTTTCTAATGATCTAGCACCATCCCCCTAGTGCTGTTCTTATGATAGAATTCTGGTGAGATCTGGCTATTTAAAAGGTGTGTAGCACCTCTCCCATCTCTCTCCTCCTCCTGCTCTGGCCACGTAAGATGTGCCTGTTTCCCCTTTGCCTCGCACCATGATTTTAAGTTTCCTGAGGCATCCCCAGGCAGATGTCAGTATGATGATTCCTGTACAGCATGTGGAACTATGAGTCAATTAAACCACTTTTCTTTATAAATTACCCAGTCTCGGGTATTCCTTTACAGCAGTGCAAGAATGGACTAATACATAAAATTGGTACTGAAGAGTAAGGCATTGCTATAACACTCACAGCCCTAAGGAATCTTGACTGTGTTCTGTCAAAATTCCAGCAATGTATATACTATTTTCTTGTTACTTTGGGTACCTATCACAAAGTTCCTTAAGCTTCATTGGTCAATTGCTGAAAAAGAATTGTGTTACTCAGGCACTTTTGCCAAGAACTGGAGACATTACACCAGGCAAAAACATTGTGTTTGAAATATTGTATTCTTTGTTCAGAAATTTTAAATGCCAATTACAGAAACAAAATTAACTAAACTGGAAGAAAATTAAACCAAACTGTTCATGATGCCACTTGGGGGTGTTTTGAGCCAGTGATCATTTGATTCGGCGTCATGTTATGATTCCAACAGAAAACGCTTTATTTCTTCCCTTTAAAATTGTAGCCACCTGAGGCCTAAGATATAAAGTGGGGATATTTAAGTTACAATTTTGCACAGAAGGGAGTCCTCTGCTCTGTTGTTTTCCGCCTTCATGGCATGACTGGTTTGCTACAGTTTTCTTTTAATAATTTTATAAATCTTGCAATTTGTTTTGTTAATTAGCAACTGAACCCAATTTGAATTGTGTACCCCACAGACCATAGCGTAATGCAAACCAGTATGAATGCCTGTAATTTACTCTGCCTTTTATGATGCTCTTGCCCTATTTGTCCATGTTTAGAATCCTTTACCACCAGTGCAACTTACCTACTTCTTCCACTAACACAATTCTTCTAATCTCTTCTCCCTACTACCCTACCGGCCAGTCCCAAGGGCAGGAAAATTTTACATTTTAGTTTAGTCGAAGACCTCTTTCCAACATGATCTTCCTAAGACCCCAGTCAATAAAGTTGAGCTATGAGATAGATGTTGTTGAATAAGCTGACCTGGAAAAAGAGGTATTTACATTGATCCCAAGAACACGAGTAAGCAATCCTTGCTGGTGTGGGGCTGTAAGACAGAGAATAACTGTTAATTGACTTCTAAAGCTTTCTTCTGAAACAATGACACTGGAATTGTAGGGGAGTTTCAACTTACTGTACTGGTTGATTTGCATAATAGATAACTGTCAAGCATAGGTAGTTTGGGTTACTTTTGCATGATTACATTTAATATTGCACCCATTCATCTTCCTGGTTTGATCATGAAATTATTTTTTGGCTATTTATGTTGATTAAATTAGGTATTACATTTTCTTATTACTATCTGTTGTTCAATCCTAGATTACGTTTGAATGATCTCTCATCCCCTCAGACTTAGAGCGATCCATTGCTACATTTCAAGTGTGAATACTTTTGTATAATTAAGATTTTGGATTGAACTTTGAATGGCTCTACCTTCTCCCTACTAAGAAGGGTTGCTAGTCAATGAATTGTCTTTGAACACAGACATTCATAGGTCCCCAAAACAATATAATCTTTGTGCAACTCCTGATAAATGTGAGCAGAGTTATGAAGTCCAAACTACTTGACATGAAAGCACATACTGTGGCCTTGGTGATCCAGCCAATTGGAGGATCCCTATTTCTAAAGCACAATCTAAGAGCACAACCTCCATATTCCTTTTAAATAACTTAAGCATTAAACACTGCAGTGTGGGTGAAGCACTGTTTTACTTTAGTAGGTATCAGTACCAGAGACATTTGACACCCTCCTCCCACCCTCTACCAATCATAGTGTTAGAGTAGGTGGTTAGGCAGAGATGAGCAGGGCAGACATACCCCCAGGATTGTCAGGTCCATCAAGTGATGATAAGGAAGTTGTTCAACTGTCTCTCTAAAATAATAACGGGTCATAGCTGGCGCCAGGACTAGGGTGAGCGGGCTCAAGTATGCACACTAAGAGGCAAAATATTGAAGTTTAACTGATATATGACCTTCTTCTAGGAATATTTGACCGGTAAGGGAAAAACAGCTCAAATGAGCATGCACACAGCTTCAGTGAACACACAGCCCATGTGACCCCTCCCAAGTGCTGGCAATCCACTGCACAGGCGAACAGCCTGCCCCAAAGGAAAAATCGAGGGAGGAGAAACAGAAACACCAGAAGTATATCAATGTATAACACCCCCAGTCAGGGGCTGAACAGCACACTTGAATCTCTCAACTCGCCCGTTTGACCCTCTTCCAAGTGTACCTTCCTTCCTTTTGTTCCCATTCGAAAACATTTTAATAAACTTTCACTCTTGCTCTAAAACTTGTTTTGGTCTCTCCCCCTGCCTTATGCCACTTGGCAGAATTCTTTCCTCTGAGAAGTCAAGACTAGAGTTTGCTGGAACCCCATCAGATTCACTGCTGCTAACAATAGCAGAGAATTTGGTGGCTGTTTCCGTATTTAAGCAGAAAACACATTAAGACCTGCAAAACCAGGGGTGGAAAATCTCACTCAGTTACTAAGAGGAGCCTTCCTTCCTGAATTTATACCTAAGTTGTAACAGTGGAAGTGAAGCAGAAAAACTATACATA
The DNA here is from genome assembly GCF_000951045.1 of Mandrillus leucophaeus. Lineage (NCBI taxonomy): Eukaryota > Metazoa > Chordata > Mammalia > Primates > Cercopithecidae > Mandrillus > Mandrillus leucophaeus. Next base: position 2,419,649 of record NW_012105464.1, read on the forward strand.
GAAACAACTCCAAACAGGCCTTGTCTCATTTGGAGTGCTCACTGGACTTCATGATTTCACAATTGTTTACTGTCGGTCTAGAGGTGTGCCTTAACACAAACACTCTCAAATTTAAGAACAGGATGTTTTCAAAATTATGAATCAAACTGAGTCATTAACATAAAATGGCCTCAAGAAGAAGATTGACAGGAGAAAGAGTATAAAAATCAATTTATGTCCTCAGATGCTTATGGTTGTAGCTCTTCAGGGAATTCCCTTCATTTAGTTAGTAGCACTAAAGTCCTTGCTTGTGTACAATAAGCCAGACACCATTATTGTCACTTCACTATTTGACAAGTTCCCTTTAACTATAATGCCTGTACTTGAGACATTTCTTTTTTTTTTTTTTTTTTTTTGAGATGGAGTCTGGCTCTGTCGCCCAGGCTGGAGTGCAGTGGCCGGATCTCAGCTCACTGCAAGCTCCGCCTCCCGGGTTTACGCCATTCTCCTGCCTCAGCCTCCGGAGTAGCTGGGACTACAGGCGCCCGCCACCTCGCCCGGCTAGTTTTTTTGTATTTTTTAGTAGAGACGGGGTTTCACCGTGTTCGCCAGGATGGTCTCGATCTCCTGACCTCGTGATCCGCCCGTCTCGGCCTCCCAAAGTGCTGGGATTACAGGCTTGAGCCACCGCGCCCGGCCAGAGACATTTCTTAATGATTTCCGTTTAAAGCTGCCTGACACCTGTGTTTTTGCTTTGAGATTTGACTATTAAGTATCGTTGCAACTGTGAGGCATTTGCTTTTCGCCTAGTTGGTGGTCCACTTATAATGTAAAACAAGGCCCACTTACAATGTAAAACTTTCTATAATGCATGAATCTAAAAGAGGAGGAGATTATTTTAAAAGCTGAGAGGAGAGAGACAAAGTGTCTTTCTGGAAAAGAAAAGCTAAAGCTGGGTGCTTGCCTCCCTGAAGTCCTTTGCTAGCCCTGAGCATCCTGAAGTGAATTTACAGCATATAATCAAGTGTGATTTCTCCTGATTGCATCAGAACTAATTATGGAGCACCTCTCACTCAAAACCTCCATCTAATTAGAAGTATCTGGCAAGAAGGTATTTGCATATCTTCAAGTCATATTATGTCATGAGAACATTTGAGCTGATGAAAATTGACATTTACTATAAAATTAAAGTAAAATGCATTGAAACCAGGAGTCATCAGAAATTCACAGCTGTGCATATGGGAGCCTGTTTTAATTGATAAGACATAGTGGCTCTGCGTCATGAAACAAATCAGAACATGAAGAATGTAAATATACAGAGTGAGAATATCACAGCAAGAGACAGAGCTGCAGGCACTATGATTGGTGCAGGCATGTCCCAGATTTTGGTTGCTTACTCTTCTCTTCCCATTCCTCGGTATTTATATATCAGATTTTAGGAACAAAGCTTTACTCTCGCTCTCACTGTTGTTTCCTTGTCATTTTACCGTTGCTGTGCCATTTCTACATATTAATGAACTAGCACCAGATGCCTATAGTAGTAATAATTTTCAGACAAAAGAGGCTCAGAGAAAGGAGTTTACAGTCAATTTTCAGGAGAATGTCATCATTTTATGTTACTGTATTTGCCTTCTAATAATTATAAAGAGTACCCATTAAAGTTACAGCAATAACTGCTACTTATAATATGTTCTTCACATGAATTAATTAATTTAATCCTTGAAAATCCTCTGAAGTAAATGCTCTTATTATCTCCATATTAATGATTAGGAATCTGGGCCTAAGAGTGACGGAATAATTTGTGCACGATCACCTCGCTTCTAAGTGGAATTTGGGATTTGAACCTAACCAACATAACTCCAGAGTCTGAATTCTAAGCACTTGCACTCTTCTGGCTAGTTGCTATTGCTTCAATATGTTATTCATGGGGAGACACACACATACACACACACAGAGAGAGTGCACAGAGTGATTGGAGTAGCACTGGCAAGATTGGCAAGTGACTCAGTCAAACCAATAACATCCCTCTCCAGGATTCTTGACGCAGCTGTTGGAAAAGAGATACTCTTTTGTGTCTAGAATTGTTAACTTTAAGAACACTGTGTATTTAGAGCAGTATCCCTTATTCCACGTGGAAAAAAAACTGAATAACTTATTGAAAAAATAGCCACTAGCAACAAAAGTGCAGTTGCTTGGAGCTCAGAATCTTGATTCAGGTTGGCTAGGTTCAAATCCCAAATCTCACTTACAAAACAGTAATCTTGAGCAAATAATTCCATCACCCTTAGGCCAGTTTCCAAATTATGCGTATGGAAATAATAATAGTACCTACTTCTTACAAATCCCACAAAGAGAAAAGTGAAGCTGAGATATGGAGGACAGAAGAGTAAGTATTAATAACGTAATTCAAGCCACTGTATTCTCTAGGGATTCAGCCATATCTGAAGACAGACGGCACCATTGTTTTCATGCCATGGCCCATATGCATCTCTTCTTTGGTTTAAATGGTGTAAGAACATTTTCTGTCACGGGTCCTGAGAAGAACACTATGAGAGTCAAAAGAAGAACAGGGAGTGTTATGTGTGCTTACAGAGCCTATATATTGTGCTTTGGAGTAAGGAATGATCTCGAATGATTCGCTGTATCAGGATATCTCCAAAAGGAGAAACACTTCATCTCTGTCTTCCAAACACGAACCAAGGAATTCACATTCGTGTTACAGAAAGCATTTGAAAGATATTTTTGCTCCATTGTCCTAAGCACACCTGACAAATCAAGAAATTAGTATAATAGGAATGTGTATTTATATATTACTTTACAATTGATGATGTGGGTTTATTCCCTGTATTTTGTCCTCAAAACAACCATTTGAGCTTCCTGCAGCATGCTTTATTATTTTCATTTTACAGGTGAGAATACTGGAGTACAAGGAGATTAGATAGAACTATGAAGCAAAATCTACCTATGACTAAGTAATTACTGAAGTACAAGGATTTTTCCACCGCAACATGTATATTTTTTTTTTTTTAGCAATGCAGCTCTAGGTGGCAGTTGTTCTACTTGGAAATGTGCAATTCAAAGAGAGTCTCTGCACATAATTATATGTGCAATTGTAGTCTGGTATATTCAACGGCTCATTAGATATACGGGACTAAAATGAATATAGATTTATTTTAGAAGTTGCAGATTAGGTAGGCAAATAAACAGTGAACAGAAATCTGGGAGTTTTTTGCGCATCAAATAATTTTATTCCTTTTTTTTAATCCTTTCCTTAGAAACGCTTTTTAAATTCTTTTAGGCTATTTTTCAAGATGTGGTAACTATTTTGGTAAGTTATAATTGAGTGGTCATAATGGCCGTGAATACACTCACTATTTTAAAAAACAATCAGTATCTAAACTATTTCAGAGGGAATATGACTACAAAAACACCAGCTAACTGAATGTATTAGTTTCCTATTTCTGCTACAACAAATTGAGACAGATTTAATGGCTTAAAATAATGCAAATGTATTATAGCAAATGTATTGTATTTTAATTCTGGAGGTCAGAAGTCTGAAATGGGTCACACTGGGCTAAAGGCAAGACATTGGCAGGGCTGCATTTCTCCTGGATGCTCTAGGGGATAATACATTTTCTCACCTTTTCCAGTTTCTGAAATTTGCCTACATTCCGTGGCTCATGGCCCCCTTCCTGCATCTCCAAAGCCAGCAACAACAGGTTGAGTTTTCCTCATGTTGCCATCTTTCGGGTTCTCTCTCTTCTACCTGCTTTTTCCACTTATAAAGACCCTTATGATTATATTGGGTCCACCTACATAATCCAGGATAATCTCTCCTCATCTCAAAGTCATCTGATTAGCAAACTTAATTCCATCTGTAACCTTAATTCTCCTTTTGCATGTCACCTAACATTTTCACAGCAATCAGGGAATAGGGCATAGACACGTTTCAGTGGAGTATTCTTTTGCCTACTACACTTACCAAATTTTTATTTATAGTTTTGTTATACAAGAATGCATACAGAATACATTTCCCTTTTGAAATTTTAGAACATCAAAACATCAAAAAGGTTAAGTATCCTTCCTAACATGTGCACAATATTTGGCTATAAAATATATGAATATCTAGTTTCTGTAGGTATATATAACATTTCACTTGAAAATGAGTGATTTTCATCCAGGTAGTCACGATATACTGATAAACATTTGACAGTATTCAAAACATTTAAGTCTTGTTTTAAACTTGTGCTTCTATTCCTTCATTTGACTTTCCTGTTTGATGAAAAACTGTCAATATTTTTGGAGATAGGGAACTGTATATTTGGAAATATTTTGATTTATATATGATGAATAAGTGACTGAGTTCCCAAAATTAGACTTTTTGCCATTGTTTTAATCATTATCAGTTTTGTCCAAAACAGTGTAGCCACAAATTGATAAGACTGGCTCTGAAGGCAATCTCAAAAGAGGAGATACCAAAAAAATTAAGTAAAAAGTCATTAAATCGGCCAGGCGTGGTGGCTCACGCCTGTAATCCCAGCACTTTGGGAGGCCGAGGCAGGCGGATCACAAGGTCAGGAGATCGAGACCACGGTGAAACCCTGTCTCTACTAAAAATACAAAGCGGGGGCCTGTAGTCCCAGCTACTCAGGAGGCTGAGGCAGGAGAATGGCGTGAACCCGGGAGGCGGAGCTTGCAGTGAGCCGAGATTGAGCCACTGCACTCCAGCCTGGAGCACAGAGCAAGACTCCGTCTAAAAAAAAAAAATCACAGAAAGAGTTTTATGATTTATCAGTGTGAATGTCTAAATTGACTACTCTCATTGGTACATTAAAAAATAGCTATTCAGCGTCACTGTATTTTAAACCATATAGACTACTCTCATTGGTACATAAAAAATAGCTATTCAGCATCAGTGTATTTTAAACCATATATAAGCATGCATGCAACTAGTTAGGAACCTCGTATTTTTACATTTTCAAATTATTACTATTAATGAATACACACACACACACATTTTAAACTGGTGCCATTATATGTGTTTCTTTGGTAGTGTTGACTTTAAAGCATCTGTAGTGGATAAATATAAGTAACTAGAAATTGCTCTGAAATGAAGATGTGTATAATGAATGCATTTAAATCAAACGTAGCACAAGGAAATACTTTTCTGCTCCTTTATCAGTCATATTGAAACTGTTTCTAAGTGTTCACAGTAAGGACCCTTCTTGTGTCTATTTCTCTAACCCACTCCTTTTCCATTGTCAGGTATATATACACATCATGACATTAATACCACAATCAAGCTAATAAAAATCTTAATTACTTCACATACTTACTATTTGTGTGTGTGTGATACGAGCACTTGAAATCTACTCTCTAAGCAAATTTCAAGTATACAATACATGATTATTAATTATAATCACCATGCTGGATGTTATGTATACAGAACTCTATTCTTTTTTTTTTTTTATGAGACAGAGTCTCGCTCTATCACTCAGGTTGGAGTTCTGTGGTGTGATCTCAGCTCACTGCAACCTCTGCCTCCCAGGTTCCAGCGATTCTCCTGCCTCAGTCTCCCGGGTAGCTGGGATTATAGGCGCCTGCCACCACAACCGGCTAATTTTTGTATTCTTAGTAGAGATGGGGGTTTCACCATGTTGGCCAGGCTGGTCTTGAACTCCTGACCTCAGGTGATCCACCGGCCTCGGCCTCCCAAAGTACTTTATTAATCTTATAACTGAAAATGTGTACCCTTTGAGCAACATCTCTCAATTTCTCCAACTTGCAAACTTGGTAAACACCATTCTACTCTCTGTTTTTATGAGTTTGACTATTTTAGATACTTCATATCAGTAGGATCATGCAGTTTTTTTTTTTTTTTTTCTGTGTCTGGCTTATTTCTTATAGCATAATGTATTATAGGTTCCTTCATGTTGCCACAAATGGCAGGAATTCTTTCGTTTTAAAAGCTCAGTAATATTCCATTGTATGTATACTCCACTTTTTTTTTCTTCATTCATTCATCTACCAGTGGAAATTTGTGTTGTTTCTGTATTTTGGGAATGATGAATAATGGTAGAAGGAACATGGGAGTACAGATATCTCTTTGGGATTCTGATTTTAATTCTTTTGGATAAGTACCCCGAAGTAGAATTGCTGGATCATATAGTAGCTCTATTTTTAAATTTTTAAAGGACTTCTGTACTGTTTTCCAGAGTGGCTGCACCATTTTGCATTCCCCACCAAGAGTATACAAAAGTTCCCTTTCCTTTACATCTTCAGTAACATCTTTTTTTTTTTTTTTTTCATAATAGCTATCCTAACAGGTATGAAGTTAAAGGAATGCCTATTAAGTTTTGTTTGTTCATTTTTAATTGAGTTATTTAACTGAGCTATAGGAGTTTAATATGCATATTTGATATTTATGCATTATCAGATACATGGTTTGCAATTTTTTTCTCCCATTCTATAGATTGCCTTTTCATTTTGTTGATTGTTTTCATATGGTAGTTCCAGTTGTTTTTTGAGAACCTCCACACTTTTATCCATAGTGGTTGTACCATTTTACATTCCCACCAAGAGTGTACAAGGGTTCCAATTTCTCCACATCCTCACCAACATTCATAGTCTTTTTTTTTTTATTTAACAGTCTCACTCTGTCACCCACGTTGGAGTGCAGTGGTGCGATCTCAACTCACCGCAACCTCCACCTCCTGGGTTCAAGCGATTCTCATGCCTCAGCCACCTGAGTAGCTGGAATTACAGGTGTGTGCCATCATGCCTGGTTAACTTTTTTGTGTTTTTAGCAGAGACGGAGTTTCACCATGTTGGCCAGACTGGTCTCTAACTCCTGGCCTCAAGTGATCCATCCTCCTCAGCTTCCCAAAGTGCTGAGATTACTGGCATGAGCCACTGGGTCCAGCCTCTTGTCCTTTTTAATAACAGCTATCCCAACAGGTGTGAAGTGTATCTCATTGTAATTTTGATACTACCCAAAATGAGCAATAGATTAAATGCCATTCCCATCAAAATCCCAATGACATTTATTTAAAATATAGAAGAAAGCTATCCAGAAATTTACATGGAACCAGAAAAGAAAAAAACTAGAATAGCCAAAGTGATTTTGAGAAAGAACAAATGTAGAGACATTATAATTTCCTGCTTTCAAAATATATTACAAAACTACAGTATTGAAAACAGCATGGTACCAGCATAAATACAGATACATAGACCAATGAAACCGAATAGAGAGCCCCAAAATAAATCTATGCATCTATGGTAAACTGATTTTCAACAACAGTGCCAAGAACACACAAGGTGGAAAGGCTAATCTCTTCAACAAATAGTGATGGAAAAAAGTGGATATCAACCATAAAAGAATAAAGTTGAACTCCTAATCTTACATCATACACAGAAATCAATTCAAAATGGATTAGATATCTAAATATGAGACCTGAAACTGCAAAATTTATAAAAGAAAATATAGAGGAAGTTTCTTGACATTGGCCTTGGCCATAGTTTCTGGGATATGACACTAAAAGCACAGGCAACAGAAACAAAAATAGACAGTGGAACAATATCAAACTAAAACAATGTCTGCACAGAAAAGGAAACAATTAACAGAATGAAAAGACAATCTATAGAATGGAATAAAATATTTACAAAGCATTTATGTATTAAGGGGTTAATATCCAAAAAATATAAGTAACTTCTACAACTCAATCATTAACTAAATAAATAAATAATCCAATTTAAAAATGGGCAAAGGACTTGAATATACTTTTCTCCAAAGATGACACATGGCCACCAGGTATATGAAAAGGTTCTCACAGTCACTAATCATCAGGGAAATGCCCATTTCCAAAATTAATCAGAAGATCTATGGACAGAATCCAACACATGTATTCAAACACTTCACTAAATCACTTAATTCTTCATTCCTGCACACATATATTGAATGATTATTATGTACTAGGGACTGTTCCAGGTACTGAGAATACATCAGTGAACAAAACATACAAAAACTGCTGACTTCATAGAGTGTACATCTAGGAAGAATAAAAACAATAAAGAATAGACACAATAAATTATTAAATTATGTAATGTAAGTATGTGTAAGTTCTATGAAAATGTATTAGAGGAGGGTAAGGCACTTCACGTGATATGTATGTGTGGGGAATGGTTGCAATTTTAATTAGGTTGTTGGAGTAGGACTTTCTGAAAATAAATCTTTGAACAAACATACGAAGATTGCATGGAACTTAGCCATCCAGACACTTGGGAAAAACCTTCTGGGCAAAGTATCTACTGCAAAGTCTTTAGGGCAGGAGCATGTTGAGTGTGTTCAGGAATCAAAATGGAGGCCACTGTGACTGGAGAAGAGTTACAAAGAGGTGAGCAGTGGAAGATGAGATCAGGAAGGAAGAAGAGCATGGACAATATTGGGTCTGATAGGTCATCATAAGGAACTTGCCTTTTTTTTTTTTTGGCACAGAGTCTCACTGTGTCGCCCAGGCTGGAGGTGCAGTGGTGTGATCTTGGCTCACTGCAAGCTCCGCCTCCTGGGTTCACGCCATTCTCCTGCCTCAGTCTCCCGAGTAGCTGGGACTACAGGCGCCCGCCACCACACCCGGCTAAGTTTTTGTACTTTTAGTAGAGATGGGATTTCACCGTGTTAGCGAGGATGGTCTTGATCTCCTGACCTCGTGATCCACCCGCCTTTGCCTCCCAAAGTGCTGGGATTACAGGCGTGAGCCACTGCGCCCGGCCACCTTTTATTCTTAATAAAAAGGAGTCTTGAGCTGCAGAGTGACATGATCTGACACGTTGTAACAGAGTAACCATGTCCTTTGGGTTTATGTGTTTGTTTGGTTTAGTTTTTGACAATAAATTGTACAGGTTCACTGTGGAAGCAAGAAGACCAGTTAAAAGGAGTTACTGTTACCTAGGAGGGAATATGGTAGCTTGGAGCAAGGTAGAAGCCATGAGGCTGGTAAGAATTATTGGGTTGTGTGTATTCTTTGAAGGGAAGACAATAACAGACACCTTTGAATGCATATCTTATTTTTAAATCACTGCTGATAAATCTTTTATAAAGATAACCCTTTTCTTTTCTTGCAGATTCACCTGCAAGTTTATTCTAAGAATTTTATTTTTTAAGAGTTCATATCCCCATTCCCTTTCCACCTCACACCTACATAAATGTTCAAATTTGGTCTTACTTTGTTTTGGACCAATTGTGTATTTTCTGAAATTTGTTTTAAATTTTCCTTCCCACAATCTAGGACCATATTCCTCAAGTGGTGGTCCATGGGCCTCTTGCATCAGAAAGATCTAGGGTGCTTGCTAAGAATGTAAATTATGCCCCACGCAAAATTCACCAAGGACCCAGGGCATCTACAATTTTAACTCACTCTCTAGGAGAAGACAGGGAATATATATGATTATAATTTTCTCTTGTTAGCAAGTCACATCTGATTTTAGCCAAAATTAACATCCAGCAAAGTCCCACATGATGACTATATCTTGACTTTTTGCCACTATGTGGCTGTGTGATCGCTGTACTTCCATGGAAAATCTAATAGTTTGTCTCTGCTTAAAATGCAGGTCTGTGTCTTCTGTTCACTGGTAGCCAGGCACATTAAACATTCTTGCATTTATTAAATAAATATTAGTTGAATAGTTTTATATAACCAGAACAAAGATAAATCCTAACCCTGTAGTTGCCCCTATGGGGCTTAGAGTCCAGTGACAATATCTTTTTAAAGCAGGATATAAGTTTCTGACTTATTCCATTTTAGCTGAAAGCACTCAATCAGTATTTTAGTAATGAATAAATAACCAAAGGTTATTCTGATCACAGAAAGTATTCTAATTTTTCCTATATTCGTGTAATCCTTACCCCCCTTTATATATATTCATATAAAATGTCTTGGACTTTCTTAAATTTAAAGAAAAATTCTAACTGAATCTAGGAAATAATAAATACAAATGAGACTGAAATTTTATCTCATTTATTTTTGAACTGAGACATCTGAAGAGGAAGAATTGAGCCCAGCCATGTGCTGAATGGCTCAAAAGATGAAGTAAAGTCTTATAGGCATGCTTACTATATTTCTCCCATTCCATTCAGGATGCAAACTTCATATATTCTCTCTTTCCAGATGTTTTCTGCTATTTGCAGCTTGGAGGGTTCTAAGCACTAATTAGTGGTGGAGAGGGAAATAAACAATCATGACAGTTAAAGGAGTTAACATAGCCCAGCAGTGTGAATTAATATGTGGGCACAATGCCCTTTGTTAGCAGTCTTAGGAAGCACTCCAGTGGCCCCACAGTACTGGCACCCCATGTTCCTAATAAGCAAGGACCCTCAACCTCACACAGTCTCACATGACAATGCAAAGGCACTAGGGAATGTACTTGGCTTCCAAGTATTCAGAATTTTGGGAGAAAAACAAAATGACAGTAGAAAGTGTTTTACTTGTTTATTCCAGAGGAATGTATTGTTTCAGTAGGATAAATTAGGTTCTTTAAGGAAAAAGTCCAAATAAACTATGCATTAAACTAAGTCTACTACCAATATATTAATAGTATTGCAACCAAGTTACAGTCATGTCTCTCGGATAAAAAGGTGCAATCTTTAAATAATAAATTTATTGTCGAAAATGTATTAAAGAAAATTGAAACAGAGTAGATCGAAACTGAGCTTTTCCAAGAAAAAGATGTGCAGCCTAAACTGCCATTCAAACTACCTAACTTCCAATAGCTTTCATCCAGGACTGCCAGCTCACCTGCAATTTATCTGTCTTTGCTCAAATTAAGCATCCCTTTCTCCCCCAAAATGTAAATCTAATGCTGTCACAATAGCCATTCCAGTAGCAATGACAATGAAACTTGATCTTTTCTATTTGGAATGTGTGCACCTTAAGATACATGGGCTGTTTGGGGAAAGGTATTCTAAACTAAAGCCTTTTAAGACACCTTTGTCTCACACAATCAATTAGAGCTGAATTACATAGGCCTTCAATCATTTGACAACTGAATTCTCTATAAGGAAATGGCTGATATCAAAAGAAGAGTGGCAGGGACAGTTTTTATAACATGTTTTAAGAGAATAAATGTTTTTAATATGAGTCTGCAGGAAGACTTCCTTTGGCAAAAGGCAAATGGCATCCAATCGGAGTAAATAACCTACATATGCAATGACAAAGAAAATAAATGAAAAATTGTAGCTCTGGCATTTAACATATCCAAAAGGAAATACCAATCTTTTCAGAGAAAGCTATTTAGTTTGGCACTTTCTAAGACTATAATTTTCTTCTTGCTTTGTTTGCTACCTTAATCTAAGGTCCTATGAAAAATAACTAACATAAAATTTCCAGAGAATGTCCTGTTCTAAGTTCTCTGTAAGCCTAATAAAATAATGCATGTGTCTCTCTATCTTCTCTAAATGAAATTTGATTTGGATTTTTTTTCTATCTTTATTAAAACTTTCTGATACTTGTTTGTTATCACTGAGTAGATATGGATACCTGAAGTTTATACTTCAGAAGTGGTATATTTGCTTCCAGAAACTGTGCCCGCAGTTCAAGAACCTGAGTAGCAATTATGTCTCAATTAATAATCTATGATTTCCTTAGATATCTTCAACAAGAAACATTGATTGGAACATAATTCAATTCAATTCTATTTTTGTCTGAAATTAACATATTTATTACAACATGAGATGTTTAATATTAATCTCTTCTGGGTTACTTTGGCTCCTCCCATCAATTCTTTCCCTCTTCCGGTAATTATTTCAGGGTGAAAATTTTTGAAGTTCATGTTGAACTTCGTGTTATTCCACTGCCTAAATCCATTCAGTAGTTTTTAAAAATATATTATCTAAATGGCCACATCTTAGCAGGGACGAATAGAAAAGGAATGGTTTGAGCCTGTTCATCTCTTTGGCTCACTTCAAACTATGTTTTCCTCCACTGTTTGTCCTTCAGTCCTTCTGTCCTTCCAGTGTTTTTCTAAAGTAACTCACTCCCTCTGGCTGAAGGGCATTTTTATATATTGTTTATATATTTTTTTATATATTGTTCCTTCTACCCAGAACAGTTTCTCCCCTACTATTAGTCATCTGAAGTGCATTCAAATTGTGATTTCTTCAAAGAAGACTTACCCTCCAAAACTAGATCAATTTAATTTGCATTTGTGTGCATTATCCTTTGATAAATATACATCTCCCTGACTCGACACAAAATTTCAAGAGGATAAGGACCAAGTCTATTTGTGTTTACCATTTCATTAACAGAGCTTCACATTGTGCATTGAAACCTAGAAAAAATAAACAATTAATGTGCTTGGAAAGCATGAATATGTACAAAAATTGCTTCTCTTAAAACTTGGTATAAATTAAATGTTTCCTTACCACATTTAATCTGTGAGTTTACCCTAACATTATTATCCCTTTTGTATCCATAATTTTCTTATCACTTCTGTTGCAGAAGAAAAAAAGCCACATCTTTTTCAGTAGGCTTTTTTCTTCTGAGACTTGGCATGAAAAATATTTAACCATCTACTTGGAATTTATCAAAATAAGCTCACTGAGCTTCCTTGTATTTTTAACCCTGAAGCTGCTCTAGCTTATCTGAGAAGGTTCTTTCTGCCACCTTCCTCAACAGACTTTAGTAGACCCTGCTTTCTTTTCTCTAACCAACCCAACTTTTTAGGCAGAAGGGATAAAATTGTTACTTCTCATGGCAAACGCAGATAGGAAACTAGCTGATATTCTCCAGATTTGCATAAAAACCTTTTCCATTAAAAAGTTTTCCTTGTGTGTCTATCTCTGTTAATTTTAAATAGTTCTCTTTCCTCCACTCATCATCATTATACTCCCTAATGTCTTTTTCATAGTAAAATTTGGCTGGAGTTTTTTCATTAATAAATTATCCAGATTCTTGATTCTGAACAAACTTTAAAACCCAACTGAACAACTATCAATTATAAACAGATCAAAAGAATAGTTTCTTTACACTGAGATAAAATCAGTTAAATAAGTATTCAGTAAAATATACTTATACTTCTGGGTAGATAGAGTAGGCTTATTTTTCCTCATTCTTCCCTTTAAGCACAACTGAAAATCTTGGACATCCTATATAATATAAATATGAAAAGACTCTGAAAGGTGGAGAGAATAAGGCAGACTGATAATGTCAGTAGAGACCTCATTATGAGCTTGGACTTACACCAATATCCAGTGGTCATGAGGTACCCCTCTGCATTTTCACTGACTAGGGTGATGTCAAAGTTTGCCTATCAGTGAGTGGTGGCAAAAAAAAAAATGAACGATATAAAATAACTCAATAAATTAATCATTTAATTAATAATTAAAATGTGTATAGAACACATATACCCAACAACAGCACAATGTACATTTTTTTAAATGCCTTTATAACATAAATCAAAATCGACCATATCTTGTGTCATAAAACAAACTTCGACAAGTTTTAATGAATTGGAGTCATACAGAGTGTGTTTCTTGACCACAACAGAATCAAATTAAATACTAAAACAAAATACAACAGGAAAATATCCAAACACTAAGAAATAAGTACAGCATAATTTGTAATAATACATGGGTTAGAGAAGAAGTCTCAAGGGAATTTACAAATACATTATGAATGAAATGTATTTGTAAATACAAATACATTTACTATATACAAATATACTAATATACTAAATGAAAATGAAATTATAGCATATCAAAATTTGTGGGAGTAGCTAAAGCTTGTAGAGAGGGAAATTTATACAAGAGTAAACTAAACTCAAACGAAGCTGAAATAAGGAACTAATAAGAATAAAAGTAGATAATGAGGAAAGTGAAAACAGTAAAAATCAAGACGGATAATATTGATGAAATAAAAATCTTGGCTTTATAGCGGTTAATAAAATTGACAAGCCTCTAGTAAGAATGAGAAAAATGGGGAAATAATACAAATTATTAACATCAGGAATGAAACAGTAGATGCTACTACTCACCAACCAGGCATCGAGGGATAATAAGAGAATACTACAAGCATAAATTTACAACTTAAATAAAATAGACCAGTTACCTGAAAAGCACAAACTACCAAAATTTACCGTGGCAAATAAGTAATTTGAATACAATAAGTATTAGGGAATAGATATTTTAAAGTGAAAACCTCCTGAATAATAAATATTCTTATAATTCTAAGAGAATTTTGGCCACCAAAATTCTGTGACTCTGGCGTACTTTCCCTGTATATTACCCAGGACTCTGCATATGATTAATTATACTCCCATGACTAGGTTATATTGTATTACAAACTGACTTTCAAAAAAAGGGAGATTATCCAGTGTGCCTGACCTAATCACAGGAGCCCTATAAATCTGGACACACAAGTCAGAGACAGAAAACTCAGAGAGATTTGAAGAATGAGAGGAACTTGACAAGGTATAAATTATCCATTGCTGGCTTTGAAGATGGAGGCGGCCATATGGTAAAGAATGTGGGTGGTTTCTAGGAGCTCAGATAAGCATCTGGCCAACAGCCTCTGAGGAAAAGGGTGACATTAATAGTATAACTGCAAGACAAAATTTTTCAAACATCTTGAATGATCCTGGAGGAGAATTTTTCCCCAGAGTTTTCAGGTAAGAATTCAATCTGTCTGGTGCCTTGATTTCAGTATTGTAATACTCTGAACAGATAACCAGTGTATTAGTCCATTCTCACACTGCTGATAAAGACACGCCCAAGACTGGGTAATTTATAAAGAAAAAGAGGTTTAATGGACTCACAGTTCCACGTGGCTGGGGAGGCCTCACAATCATGGCGAAAAGTGAAAGGCACGTCTTACCTGGCAGCAGGGAAGAGAGAGAACGAGAATCAAGTGGAAGGGGTTTCCCCTTATAAAACCATCCAATCTCATGATACTTATTTACTACCATGAGAACAGCACGGGAAAGAACCACATCCATGATTCATTTACCTCCCACGGGTCCCTCCCATGATACATGGGAATTACGGAAGCTATAATTCAAGATGAGATTTGGGTGGAGACGCAGCCAAATCATATCAACCAGTTATGCCATGCTGGACTTCTGACATAGATAACTATGAACTAACATAAATTAGTGTTACTTTAAGTTCTAAATTTGTGGTAATTATAGGAATATAATACAGCAGACAATAAGACTGAGACTTTTGAGCATGTGAGAAAAACTCTCTCAATCCTTCAAGACTACTCACTTTGAAAAAAAATTTGAAAAGATAGTTCAAACAATGGCAATCGGTGCCTCTGACTGCAAGATGTATAGAGACCCCAAGGACCCAGGAAGAAGTATCCCCCAACAGAGAATCCACATCTCTCATTACTCATAGATAGATTTCTCAGCAGGAATTGTGAAGGCCAGGAGAGAGCTGGATGTTATGTTCAAAGCGCTGAAGGAAAAAAATACCAATGAAACATACTATACCTTGCAAAACTGTCTTTTAAAAATGAGGGAGAGATAAAGGCTTTCCCAGACAAACAAAAGCTGAGGGCGTTTGTTTCTAGTAGACCTGCCTTACAAGAAACTGCTAAAGGAAGTTATTCAAGTTGAAATAAAAAGATCATAAGTGGCAACACTAAAGTATATGAAAGTATAAATTTCACTGATAAAGGTAAATATATAGACAAATATAGAATAATGTAATACTGCAATAGTGGCATATAAATCACTCTTAGCCCTGGTAAAAGAGTTAGGTCAGAATTATTAAGAATACCTATAACCACAACAATTTGTTATTGGATACACAGTATAGAAATAGGTAACTTTAATATTGATAACACAAAAAATATTGAGAAGTGGGAGTAAAAGTATAGAGTTTTGTAAACAATTGAAGGGATTATCAGCTTAAAGTGGACTGTTATAACCATAAGAAATTTTATGCAAGCCTCATGGTAACCACAAAAAAAAAATCCCATAGGAAATAAAATAAAAGATCAAGAGAAAAGAATCAAAGTATGTTACTACAAAAAATTTCAAATTTCACAGAAGTCAGTAAGAGAGGAGAAAAGGAAAAAGAAAGCTACAGAATAGATAGGAAACAATTAACAAAATGGCAATAGTAAGTCCTTACCTGTTAATAATTACTCTAAATGTACAAACTGATTAGTCAATCAAAAGATATAGATTATCTAAATGTATTTTTTAAAGCAAAATCAGACTATAGGATGTCTCGAAGAGGCTCACTTTAGAATTAAGGACATGCATAGGCTGAAAGTGAAGGAATTAAAAAACATATTCCATGCAAATGGTAACCAGAAGAGAGCAGATGTGGCTATCCTTATATCAGACAAAGTAGACCTAAGTCAAAAACTGTCACAAGAGACAAAGGAGGTCATGATATAATAATAAAAGGGTTAATTCATCAGGGAAATATAACAATTATATATATTTATGCACCCAACATCAAAGGACCTAAACATGTAAATCAAATATTGACAGATCTGAAGGGAGAAATACACAGCAATACAATAATAGTAGAAGGCTTCAGTACTCCACTTTCAATCATAGACAGATCAACCAGACAGAGAACCAATAATGAAACGGCAGAATTGAACAACACTGCAGACCAAATGGGCCAAATAGACACACACAGAACTTTCCACCCAGCAGCAGAGGAATATAGTATTCTCAGGCACACATGAAATGTGCACCAATATATGTCACTGTGATGGCTGATTGTTAGTGTCAACTTGACTGGATTAAGGGACAAATAGCTGGTAAAGCATTATTTATTCTCCAATTTTAGTATGTGTGCTGCCGAAGTGAGCACAACATTATTTATTCTCAATGTTTCAGTAGACACAGAGCTAGTCCCTCTTCTGCTGAAAGAGAAACAGGTGATTATGCTTTTTATTAGAATTATTGGGCTACACTAGGTGTGTTTGTGAAGGTGTTTCCAGAGAAGGTTGGCATGTGAGTCAATGGACTAAGTGGGAAAGACCTGCCTTCAATAAGGGCAGGCGCTATCCAATCAGCTGGGGGCCTGGATGGAACAAAAAGGTAGAAGGGCAAATTCTTGCCCTCTCACTCCTAGAGCCAGGATGCTCTTCTCTGGTCTTTGGACATTAGAACTCCAGGATCTTTTGCCTTTAGACTCTGGGACTCACACTAGCGGTTTCCTGGTTCTCAGGTCTTTGGCTTTGAACTGGTGGTGATAATTACGTTATTGGCTTCCTCGTTTCTGAGGCTCATGGATTTGGACTGAGCCTTGCTACTGGCTTTTCCGGTTCTGTAGCTTACACACGGCCTATCATAGGAATTCTGAGCCTACAGAGTCAAGTGAGCCAACTTCCCTAATGAATTCCCTTTTATAGATCTCCGTTGATAGCCTATCAATTCTGTCTGCCTGGAAAACTCTGACTAAAAGTCACAAAACAAATCTTAATACATTCAAGAAGATCAAAATTATACCAAGTATCTTTCCCAAGAGCAATGAAATGAAGCTAGAATGCATTAACAGTACAGAAATGGGAAAATTCACAAATATATGGAAACCAAATTACAGTCTCTTGAAAAATGATAGGGTCAAAGACAAAATCAAAAGAAATATTTAAAAATATCTCGAGACAAATGAAAATGAAAACACAACATACAAAAACTTACGGGATGTGCAAAAAGCAGTGGAGGCCAAAGAAGACCTTTCTTTGTGCCACGGATTTCACTGGAGCCAGGTTTTTACAAACATAGTAATCATAATGAATGTCACACAGGAGAAAAATGTAGTTATGATTAATGTCAGTTTCACAGATCTCATTTTGAATTCTGACTCTTCATTATCTTCTTCAAATTTTTGCCCCAGTTTATATCATAATTGACTCATAGATTTGTGGATTTGTTTGATCTTGATTGTTGACTATCCAACAGTATATTTTTTCCTGATTTGAACAACCTCTCCTTCATTTGATTATTTATGTACGTTTCTAGAATATGTATGCCAACATAAAATCACCCTTTCCTTCCCTCAGTTCACATACATTGTAGAAAATAGTAAAATCCTTATCCTTACCTTTTGTTGTTATCTTATGTGCACTTTAACACTCTTCAGAATGAAAAATTTATTAAAATAATGTTGAGGTTTATATAGTATGATAGATTGATTAAAAACACAGCTGAAATAATTTTTTTAGTTACAGAAAGTCTCAGTTGTCAAATAATCAAATAGATGATAACATAATTAATCCTAATTGCTTGTTAACATGAAAGCATCAAGTAGCAAGATGACACGTTGGTTCAGTTCAGTCATCTTAATGACTGAGACAGAATTCTGCAGTTTTAAAATGTGAGTAATTAACTGCTGCTGAGTTAAAAACAAATCAGTTATTAAGCAATATACACTTTATACATTACTTGTGTGAGAAATCACAGTGGGAGATAGTTAAAACAAGTAGCATTACTATTATGATGCTGACAAAGTACTTTAACCTGAAGCCCAATTTAGTCTTCACAATGATAGTATTACATATTATTATCATTTTTTCATTTTTAAAAATTTTTCCTAAAATAATTAACTATAAATGACATACCCAAACTCATACATCTAATGAGTACTGTAGTTCTAACTCAAGCAGAGGTCTGAATCTGATAGTTTTTCTACTGTTCCTCTATCGCTATCCATAGATACTAAAACATAACTTTTCAAGTTATATTATCCCTAAGGAAATTAACTCATTAAATTCTTTCCTATTTTGAAGTTGAAATCATAGTTTCATAGTTATCATTGGGAAGGGTGGCTAGTTTTATGGCACCATAAATTAATAATGGTTTATATTGGCAATTTCAGAAAATTTCTCCCAAACCACATTTTATGACATTATGAAACAAATTTTTTTAAATTTTCAGCAGTTCTTTCTGTCAAAAAATTTTGTCTTATCAAGTGGAGACTCTGTTGTTCTCTAATGTATCAAGAAACTAGATGTTCTTGACAGACTGATTCTAGTTTTCAGCTGTCCTGATTATTTTTCTGCAGCCACTTTTGTCATTACTTTCCAGACAATCTCATAGTTGGTGTTTTTTTTTTTTTTTTTTGAGACGGAATCTCACTCTATCGTCCAGGTTGGAGTGCAGTGCAGTGGCACAATCTTGGCTCACTGCAAGCTCCGCCTACCAGGTTCATGCCATTTTCCTGCCTCAGCCTCCCAAGTAGCTGGGACTACAGGTACCCGCCACCACACCTGGCTAATTTTTCTTTTTCTTGTATTTTTAGTAGAGACGGGGTTTCACCGTGTTAGCCAGGATGGTCTCGATCTCCTGACCTCGTGATCCGCCTGCCTTGGCCTCCAAAAGTGCTGGGATTACAGGCGTGAGCCACCGAGCCCGGCCTCTCATAGTTTCTTAACAATTTACACAGGGTATTTCGTTTTGTTATTTTTATTTTTTTTTTTTCTTTTGAGACAGAGTCTCATTGTGTCTCCCAAGCTGGAGTGCAGTGGCATGATCTAGGTTCGCTGCAACCTCTTCCTTCCGGGTTCAAGCAATTCTCGTGCCTCACCCACTGGAGTAGCTGGGATTACAGGTGTGCACCACCACATATGGCTAATTTTTATATTTTTAGTAGAGATGGGGTTTCCCCATGTTGGCCAGGCTGGTCTTGAACTCCTGGCCTCAAGTGATCCACTCGCCTCTGTCTCCCAAAGTGCTGGGATTACAGGTGTGAACCACTGTGCCTGGCCTGTTTTGTTATTTTCCACTGGATCCATTCACATAAAATCAGTTTCACATATAATTGTAGTAACTATTTTAATTGTCTGTATTCCAAAACATTTTTTGCTATATATGACAGGTATTCAAGATCCATTATATATGTTCATTACATGTGCTTGACTGACTATAGCTTTCTCAGAGGAGGAAACATTAATTTCCCTAAAAATGTATATCTTACTACTAAATACATATGATGCAAATTATATCTTCAAAGAAGTGGTAGAATTTGTTGAGTGGGGAAAGTTTGGGAAGCATAATTACTGTCTTTAGGCCTAGGTCATACAGGCCCTTGTCCAACCCTCTCTGACAGGGCTCCCACTGGTTAGACCAACACAATCTTCCAGCCCATACTCTAGCCAATCATGTGCTAGGGTTTCCCTTCTCGAATGGCCCTGAATCCACTTCCGGGGTTGTGTGGGCTTCCTCTTGAGCCCATCATGCTAAGTACAGACCTGACTTACATGTATATGCTCCTAAGCCCAATGGATAATCAAGTGGCAGATGTCAGTAGGGAGATGTGGAAAAAAATTTAACCTGTATATGGGAGTGTCCTTATGGGTGTAAGGACCCTGTCAGTGTGAGAGGATGTAAAGAGAGGAGAAAAGAAGAGAGTCAACAGGGTTCAGGGGTGTGCTTTTTCTGTGCTGCTACCTTCTGACCTTGAAGTGCAAAGAGTTCATAACTTGAGCCTGCCCTTTCAGGCGATTAGGAAAGTACCTTGTCAAGGTTGCAACATAGAACATATTTTACTTAGCAGTTTCTTAGCATTATTTGTTACCTTTAAATTCATAGATTTATGGCATGTTGGCCTTTATTTTGTTCTATTGTTATATGTCCCAAAAATGTTATAAATGACCTGAACAAGGATGATATTACCAGCTAGTGAGTTCACATTTGTTTTGCTAGCATATGACAATAACATGTTGAATATGATATGATAATGTCAGAAGAATACATTGTGATGGTTATCAGAGCCTTGATGATTTCTCCTTAGATTTAAATGGCTTCACATCTTTCCTTTTGTAGATATCCTAAATGTAAGACAGCATACTAAGAATTTCTCATTCAAAGTAATGACACAAATGTGAAGAGTTCATACTCTCAATATTCCTGAAGTAAAAAGTCAAGGCAATTCAATCTAAAATTATTCATCCATTTAGAATACACATGTCAATCATGTGCTATGTATATGGAACACATTTTTAAGGATCTCTTGGTAAATATAAATGGGACACAGTTATAATTTTCTTACCTAATAATAAAGACAAATATGCTAATGGCTATAATGTAGGACAAGAAGTATTATGTCCATGAGAAGTAAATACATTATTCTGCAGGAGTTTCAAAGCAGGAAAATTTTTGTAGGAAATATATGAATTGCCTCAATGGTGCACTTTTGTCCATCCACCAGAATTTAGTCTATTTAGAGAAAATGTTGTCTTCTATTTTTTTTTTATTATACTTTAAGTTCTAAGGTACATGTGCACAACGTGCAGGTTTGTTACATATGTATACTTGTGCCATGTTGGTGTGCTGCACCCATCAACTCATCAGCACCCATCAACTCGTCATTTACATCAGGTATAACTCCCAATGCCATCCCTCCCCCCTCCCTCCTCCCCATAATAGGCCCCAGTGTGTGATGTTCCCCTTCCCGAGTCCAAGTGATCTCATTGTTCAATTCCCACCTATGAGTGAGAACATGCCATGTTTGGTTTTCTGTTCTTGCGATAGTTTGCTGAGAATGATGGTTTCCAGCTGCATCCATGTCCCTACAAAGGACACAGACTCTGCTATATTTATATGTCCCCTGCTGCACACACTATCTGGGACATGTTAGGAATGATATAAAAGTTTACTTAGTAACTTAGAATTGGAAGGGTATTTCAACTAGATTATAGAATACATGAAGAGGGAACTCAAAGATTTTTTTAAAAAAAGGAGGAAGCCATTTGAGTTTGAGAAACTATATGAGCAAAGCACAGATGGGCAATTGGTATAGGAGAAACGCAAGTAGTGCAGCTCAGCTTTGTTGTAGTCTTCCTGGAGCAATGATTGGGAAAAAATTCGGAAGGCCGTGCAGATTAAGAAGGCCTTGAGTATCAAGCTAAGGAGTCTTCACCTTGTTAAGCAATATAGTGTCAATGAGTGTTTTTGACCAGTTGAGTTTCATGCATGGAAATCTACTTTTGGAATTTTGACATCTGGCCAACAAGCCAAAAAAAAAGCATTCTCAGTATCACTACTCACTGGAGAAATGCAAATTAAAATCACAATGAGATACCGTCTTACCAAAGTCCAAATGGATATTATCAAAAATACAAAAAATAACAGATGCTGACAAAGATACAGAGTAAAAAGGACTCTCATACACTGTTAGCGGGAATGTAAAGTAGTGCACCCACTATGGAGAACAGCTTGGAGGTTCCTAAAAATTGAGCTACCATATGATCCAGCAATCCTACTGCTGGGTATATACCCAAAAGAAAGGACATCAGTATGTTGATGAGATATCTGCACTCCCATGTTTGTTGCAGCACTGTTCACAATAGCCAAGATTAGGAAGCAACATAAATGTCCATCAACAGATGAACGGATAAAGAAAATGGAGTACATACACACACCGGAGTGCTATTCAGCCATAAATAGGAATAAGATCCCGTCATTTGCAACAACATAGATGGAACTGGAGATCATTATGTTAAGTGAAATAAGTGAGGCATGGAAAGACAAACATCAAATGTACTCACTTATTTGTAGGATCCAAAAATAAAAATAATTGAGCTCATGGACATAAAGAATAGAAAGATGGGCATAAAGAATAGATAATAGAACCAGAGGCTGGGAAGGGTAATGGGGGGCTGGGCGGGAGATAGGGGTGGTTAATTGTTACAAAGAAAAATAGAAAGAATGAATAAGATCTACAATTTGGTAGCACAACAAGGTGACTATAGTCAATAATCATTTTATGTTTTATTACAACTAAAAGAGTATAATCGAATTGTTTGTAACACAAAGGATAAATGCTTTAGGGGATAGATACCCCTTTATCCATGGTGTGCATATTTCACACTGCATGACTGCTTCAAAACATCTCATGTACCCCACAAATATATACACCTACTATGTACTCACAAAAGTTAAAAATTAAAGGAAAAAAGAAAACAATATGGATATTCTTCCAAAAACTAAAAGTAGAACTACGATTTGGTCCAGCAATTCTACTACTAGGTGTCTAAGGAAAAAAAAATCATTATATGAAAAAGATACCTGCACATATATGTTCATCACAGCACTATTCACAATTGCAAATATATGAAATCAACGTAAATGTTCATCAACAGATGATTGGACAAAGAAAATTATATATAATTTCATTCTTTTTTTATAGCAGAATAGTATTTAGTATATATATAATACATAGATGTATACAAATGAAATACTATATGTATGTATATGTGTATATATGTATATATGTATATGTGTGTATATATACATAGATACTATATATGTATATGTGTATCTATGTGTGTGTGTATATATATATATACACAAAAAAATTAAATGCTATTCTGCTATAAAAAAGAATGAAATCATCTCTTTTGCAGCAACATGAATGAAAGACCATTATCTGAAGTAAAATAACTCAGTCAAATACCATATGTTCTCACTTATAAGTGGGAACTAAATAAAGTGTACACATGGACATCCTCTGTGGAATAATAGACACTGGAGACTAGGAAGGGTGAAAGGGAGATGAGGAATGAGAAATTATTTAATGGGTACAATGTACATTATTTAGGTGATGGTTACTCTTAAAGACCAGACTTCACGACTATGCAATATAATCACATTTGTACACCTTAAATTTACACAAACAAAAAAGATAAAAAGACTGGGTGTGTGGTGGCTCATGCCTGTAATTCCAGCACTTTAGGAGTGTTTGAATCTAGCCTGGGCAACACAGAGAGACCCCATCTCTGCAAAAAAAAAAAAAATTGAAAATTAGCCAGGCTGGGTGTCACATGCCTGTGGTCCCAGCTACTTAGGAGGTTGAGGTGAGAGGATCACTGGATCCTGGGAGGTCCAGTCCACAGTGATCTGTGATAGCACCACTGCACTCCAGCCTGGGTGACAGAGTGACAC
>NW_012105464.1:2446021-2508705 GCF_000951045.1 Mandrillus leucophaeus
AAAAAAAATCATTATATGAAAAAGATACCTGCACATATATGTTCATCACAGCACTATTCACAATTGCAAATATATGAAATCAACGTAAATGTTCATCAACAGATGATTGGACAAAGAAAATTATATATAATTTCATTCTTTTTTTATAGCAGAATAGTATTTAGTATATATATAATACATAGATGTATACAAATGAAATACTATATGTATGTATATGTGTATATATGTATATATGTATATGTGTGTATATATACATAGATACTATATATGTATATGTGTATCTATGTGTGTGTGTATATATATATATACACAAAAAAATTAAATGCTATTCTGCTATAAAAAAGAATGAAATCATCTCTTTTGCAGCAACATGAATGAAAGACCATTATCTGAAGTAAAATAACTCAGTCAAATACCATATGTTCTCACTTATAAGTGGGAACTAAATAAAGTGTACACATGGACATCCTCTGTGGAATAATAGACACTGGAGACTAGGAAGGGTGAAAGGGAGATGAGGAATGAGAAATTATTTAATGGGTACAATGTACATTATTTAGGTGATGGTTACTCTTAAAGACCAGACTTCACGACTATGCAATATAATCACATTTGTACACCTTAAATTTACACAAACAAAAAAGATAAAAAGACTGGGTGTGTGGTGGCTCATGCCTGTAATTCCAGCACTTTAGGAGTGTTTGAATCTAGCCTGGGCAACACAGAGAGACCCCATCTCTGCAAAAAAAAAAAAAATTGAAAATTAGCCAGGCTGGGTGTCACATGCCTGTGGTCCCAGCTACTTAGGAGGTTGAGGTGAGAGGATCACTGGATCCTGGGAGGTCCAGTCCACAGTGATCTGTGATAGCACCACTGCACTCCAGCCTGGGTGACAGAGTGACACCCTGTCTCAAAAAACAAAAAAAAGAATTTTAATATCATGGTTTGGCTGAAGATACATGGGAAGAGAGACTAGAGATAGCAAATGCGCTAAGAAAATCTTTGTTCAACAGTCACTTATTGAGAACTTATTCGTTCACAGGCCCTGCACTAGGATCTGGAGACACTGAGGCACATAAGTGACAGCTCTGTCTTGGAAATCCCAGTAGAAGACACTGGCCTTCAATAAAAGGTTATAGTACAATGTGGTCAGTGTTTTTGAAAAAGGTGTTACAAGGACAATAGAAGTGTGGAAAGGGGACCCATTAAATTCCATAAATGAAAACTTGAATTTGAGGGAAGTAAGAGTGGAAAAGGAATAAGAATTATCACAAGATATTATAAAAGTTCCCTGAATGGGACTTCATATTGTAAATACAAGTGAACAGGAAGGTTTAAAGTTGGCTATGGCTAGAGTATGGCATAAAGAGGGAGTAAAAATTCGCTAATCATGCCAGGAAATGCAACAGGAGGGATTTATTTAGGAGGAAGTGCAATGATTTAACCACATACAGATGATTGTTTCTTTGGGACTGCTGGCAGAAATAATAGCACAAGTTTACTGAACAGATTATGTCTCATGAATCTCCCAACTTGTTTCCAACTTCTCTTCTAAAGTTATGCAGATTGGCTGGGCGCAGTGGCTCACACCTGTAATCCCAGCACTTTGGGAGGCCGAGGTGGGTAGATCACTTGAGGTCTGGAGTTCAAGACCAGCCTGGCCAATATGGTCTTGGGATGAAACCCCATCTCTACTAATAATACAAAAAACAGCCAGGCATGATAGCGCATGCCTGTAATCCCATCTATTCGGGAGGCTGAGGCAGGAGAATCACCTGAACCCAGGAGGTAGAGGGTAGAGGTTATAGTGAGCTGAGATCATGCCACTGCATATATGCAGCATAAGGGAATCAGTAAAGTTAAACTGGTACGTAGGCAGCCTCTCCTTCATTTTGGGATACCGGTCGTATAAATTTAACTGGAGAAAAAGTGATCAGTGAGAAGATATTGTACAAAACTAGTACTTATCACACAGGACCAGAAAGCAATTTAGACCAAACACTGACAAACAAGTACCCCTGAGACTGCTGAAAGTGAATCCAGTTTAGGACATTGGGATAAGATGGCCCAACCTGCAAAAGCTATGCACTTTGCTATGCTGAGTTTCCAGAAAGCTACTGGACAAGGGCTCTGATACATTCTGAAATAAAGCAACTTTCTACTCCTGATTACTATATTTTGAGTTTGAGGAAAGAATTTCAGATGGGAGAAGCGGTCAAGTAGGAATTCCTTTCCTTTTAAAGCAGATGAGTGCATCTGTCATACCTTTCAGGTCACAAAATGAAATATCAAGCAAAATCACTGAGCTCATGTGCTTCTAGTTCTGGCCCATGTTACCAGCTGAAAATAAGCCTGCCAATCATAGTCAGTTTTGTTAGGAAATTCTGTGAAATGAGTTCTTGAAATGAGTCCATTCTCATACACTATTGAGAAGTTGTTAGAGAAATAATATGGTAGGAGTTGTCACAGAAACTCAGAGTCTATTTGATATCCAAGGCAGTGAACTAGGGAGGGAAGATTAGCATCTCTCCACACTCTATTATGGGCTGGCTTAGTTAATGTGTGTGATAATTAAATTTACTGTACTTTAATATAAAGAAAGGAAAAAACAATAAAAACTGAAAGGAATCCACTGAGGTGATGAATAGGCTAATTACCCTAATTTGATCATTACGTATTGTATACATGTGTCAAAATATCACTATGTATCCTATAAACATGTATGACGATCACATGTTAACTAACAATAAAAGGTCAAAAAAAGAAATAGCCTCAATTAGATTTCTAATGCAAATGTTTTTATCTCGAGTGCTAGTTTCATTAATACATTCCTTGCACACGGAAGGCGATTAAATAAGTCAATATAGGTAAGTTTGTGTTCCAGAAATAAAAAATTCCAAAATCTCAGTGGTTTTAAACAATAGTTCATTTGTACAGTGGGTTCTTCCAAGAAACAAGATGCTCCAATCCGTAGTCAAATAAAAAGTGACACTAAATATCAGGAAGTATTTGGCATAAAGGAGATTCCCATAGAAGTAAACATAGAAGATGGGCTTGCAGGAGGGGAGTGTTTTCTCCATACTCATCCCAGAGCCTCTCCCAGCCCTTCTGCAGACTCCACTCCCTTAGCACTTATGTTGAAGCTTTCAAAAGATCTGAAGATTAGTGGATCCTGACACCACTGCATTCTGGTTTAGTTTTCTATAAAAGTTTCTTTTTCTACTAATTGTTCAGCATAAGAAAAGTCTCCAACCTAAATTACAACAGGGCCCATATTATTAAACAAAAATATATTTATTTTAATTAGATAGCATTTAAAGTTAAAATTGCAGTGTTTGCTAAGAGGCCAAGCATAAATAGTAGCTGAAATACATATATATTTATTTAGGAATGCTGATTCAGTTTTATGGATTTTTGAGCTATGTTAAATTTTAGAAAAGACTTTAAAATTCCTTGGCTTATAAGGTGTTCTGGAAAAATTATATACTTTTAAATATTAAACCAGTGACACTTCAAATCACTTCTAATATAAGTTTAAAGGACAAGGGGGAATATATTTAAGCTAAAACGTTATCAATAGTTAGCACATTGTCTTTGACAACTCTTGTAGCCTAACATTACCCAAGCCCACCTGATTACTTCTACTAAAATTGCATCGCATGTTGCAGGGAGGAATTGAACACTGATACCAGAAAGTTCCCAGAGAAGCCTGGAATATCTTCTGGTGTTCAGTTATACGTTTTAAACTCTTGTATCTAAACCTCATGAAATTACTATTCTAGGTTCATTGCTTTCATAATATTATGAAACTTCCTGAAAGTAAGAAATATTTTTGTTAAATTTCCCTGAGTTTCATTAATAAAAATTTGTTGGTTTTTTTTTCGTGTCTTGACAGGGGTTATGTTTCAAAGGATCTGAGAAACCCTGCAGCTGCAATTTTATGAAGGCAGATTTGCTTTTGTTTTGTTTTTCCTCTCTCTCTCTCCACACTTCTGATTACAATGATTTCTGTTGATTAAAAGTGGAACATTTGGCCGGGTGCTGTGGCTCACGCCTGTAATCCCAGCACTTTGGGAGGCCGAAGAGGGCGGATCACGAGGTCGGGAGATCGAGACCATCCTGGCTAACATGGTGAAACTCGGCCTCTTTTAAAAGTGGAACATTTAACCTTCATTTAGTTTGAAGATTCCGAGTACAGCAGGTAGCCTTTGCTTAGATTTCAATCGTTTTGGGGGAATAGGTGGTATACAGTTACATGGATAAGCTCTTCGGTGGTGATTTCTGAGATTTTGGTGCACCCATCACCTGAGCAGCGTACTCTGTACCCAATGTGTAGTCTTTTATCCCTCACCTCTGGTCCCGCCCTTCACCCCGAGTCCCCAAAGTCCATTGTATCATTCTAATGCCTTTGCATCCTCATATCTTAGCTCCCACTTACAAGTGAGAATATACAATGTTTGGTTTTCCATTCCTGTGTTACCTCACTTAGAATAATGGTCTCCAATTCCACCCAGGTTGCTGCGAATGCCGTTATTTCATTCCTTTTTACAGCTGAATAGTATTCCATGGTATATATACCACATACATGGGCCAACTTATATAAACAGTATGCTCCTTTAGGACAAGGACTATGACTGCTCATTCACATACACTCAAGTTAGTGCATTGAATAAAGTGAAGACTGAATGGATTCACTAAAGGAACAACAGCTGGCTTCAGACTGTCTAGATTCATGTTCTGCCTTTGCTCCAAGTTCCATATTTATAAGGACAGGAAAAAGTTTTATACTTCCTTAGTGGCTGATCCTTTTGGTAATCACTCTGAAGAATTAGAGAAATATCTATCTAATGGATTCTTTTAGTTCCAAATGTCTAAATCCCTAAGAACTGAGTCTGTGTTCTCACATCCACTTTATTGCCTACCCCATGAAACCTGCTGTGAGGGGAACATGGAGCAAGCTTACTTTCCCCAGGTTTATGTTTTCCTACAGACCTTCCAGGACAACTTACTTCTGACACTGTGTTCCCCAGTGATGTTGACCAGCACTCAATTTGTCAAGTATTTTACTACAGTTGTTTTTTATTCAGTGAAAACATATAGTAGTACAACACTGTCTTTAATAGCATCTAAAATACAAAATGTAAATAAACAATGGAAAAATTATTTCCTTTTGGAGGAAGGGAGTATTTTGTGCTCAATATAGAAATGAGTAATAACTTTCAATGAATAAATGTTCCATAAAAATATAGAATGAGATTTTGGACAGGAATTTTTCCTCCTACAAATGGTAAAACCAAAAAATGTAAAGCAGAGCATGAAGGCTTGCTGTTATTTTTTTCACTGAAAGATAAAAACTAGTGTATTTTCAGTTAATAAAAAGGATGTAAACACCTCTTTAATCTAGCATTTGTATGTACATTTCACTGCTTTGAAATTCCACATTCCCAATCAAGGCTTGGCAGTAAGATAGCTCAAAAAACATATGACTCATCATCTGATGGGTAATATGTAGTACGTATTACTCACCAAAATAAACTGTCCTCTTCCCTAGAAAGGAAAGTATATCAATTTTAAATCATAGCAATCTACCATTGGAAAAAACGTTTTTTTGAGGAGCCACCAGAGGCTAGATAACAAGGCACTGCGTTCAGCACAAAGGACTGAATGAATAAGACACAATGACAAAGAAAATGAATGATTAAAGCAGTAACTCTTACAGCTCGAATTTGCAGTAGTCAAATCACTGATTGATTTAAACAATTAGCTAATGGGCCAATTAATGCACCAGGTGAACTGGGGTACTTATCACTTTCTCATCCATCTACAAGAATATAATATCCTTGACTATAGTTTCTTTCTCTATCTTGTGTGTGGCTGCATCTCCTGAGCCCAGAATACTGCCTGGCCCAGAGTAACCATAATACATGCCTGCTGAAAGAATTAATTCACTCACTAAATAATTCAGTTCATCCTCTATTAGAAACCCGTAACAAGTTCTCCGACAGTTTGTAAGATGAAGATACTTGGTTATTCTGCACTGGAGATCATATGCTTGAAGTGAAGAGCAGACTATCTGGAGTCATATTCCTTGGATATGAATCACATCCCCCAAAATCACCAGCTGGGTGACCCTGGAAAAGTTTCATAACATCTCTGACCTTTGTTTTGTACATTTGTCATTTAGGAATGGGTAGTCATAATCTATTCCTTACAGTACTATGTTAGGGTTAAATTATCTAACACATATTCAGTGCTTAACATAATGCCAGGGCATGCTAAACAACTCTTCTTGTTTGGAATACTATTTTCACCACTTAATAACGTGCAGCTCATCTGAATTAACTCATGTCTCTAAAACCAAGTGAAATTACTCTGGAAAATAAAAATTTTAAATACTGTAAAATCTTAGATATGGCAAAATGCTTAAGGCACAGTAAATTACAATCCAATTCACTGCAATTACGAAGAATCCTGAGGAAATTTGATTTCCAGTAGTTGTAGCCCCTGCGTTAGAGAACTCTCTCTTTATCTCCTGTGCATCACTTTCTTAGCAATTACTTTACAATCAGACAGGCAGCATCAAGTTGTTCTTTTTTCCTAAAAAGCATGGATGCAAACAAAGGCTCAGTGTTTTAACCGTTAACAAAGGGTTAAAACAATGAAAGAAACGTGTTCATGGAGCCCTTGCCTAGAGAGTAAGAGAAAGCAGATAATATCCCTGAAGGGAGAACCTCATACCAACGCTATAGATGTTTCTATTTTTTCCAAACCGGAATTAAAGAAGTTAGATTACCTGTTTGCGTCTACCATGATTTTATATAGAGAAAACCCTAAAAGACTCAACCAAAAGAAAATATGTTAGAACCAATAAATGAATTTAGCAAAGTTGGAGAATATAAAGTCAACATGCAAAAGCAGTTATATTTCTATACATTAACACTGAACTATATGAAAAAAATAGGAAGACAATCTCATTTATGGTACCATTGAAAAGAACAAAATAATTAGGAGTAAATTTAACCAAGAAGGTGAATTATCTATACACTGAAAACTGTAAAACATTGATGAAGTAAATTAAACAAGATAAAAATAAATGAAAAGATTTCATGTTTATGATGGTAAAAATTAATATTGTTAAAATAACATACTACTCAAAGTGATCTACAGATTCAATGCAATCTCTATTAAAATTTCAATTACATGTTTTTAAGAAACAGAAAAAGAATCCTAAAATACGTATGGAACCACAAATAGTCAAAGAAATCTTGAGCAAAATGTACAAAGCCAGAAACATCACACTACCTGATTTCAAAACTTACTGCATACAAAGCTATAATAATCAAAACATGGGTAAATTTTATGATGAAGATGCCAAAAGTAATTGCAACAAAAGCAAAAATAGACAAATGGGATCTAATTAAACTAAAGAGCCTCTGCACAGTAAAAGAAACTATTGTCAAAGTGAACAGACAACCTAGAGAATGGGAAAAATTTTTTGCAAACTATGCATAACTATGCATCTGACAAACGTCTAATATCCAGTATCTAGAAGGAACTTAAACACATTTACAAGAACAAAAAACAAACAGCCCCATTAAAAAGTGGGCAAAGGACATAAACAGACACTTTTCAAAAGCAGATATACATGTGGCCAACAATCATATGAAAAAAAGCTCAATATCACTGATCATCAGAGAAATGCAAATCAAAACAACAATGAGATACCATCTCACACCAGTCAAAATGGCTGTTAATAAAACGTCAAAGAATAACAGATACTGGTGATGTTGTGGAGAAAAAAGAAGGCTTACACACTGTTGGTGGGAATGTAAATTAGTTCAACCATTGTGGAAGACAGTGTGGCAATTCCTTCAAGACCTAAACTCAGAAATACCATTCAACCCAGCAATTTCATTACTAGGTGTATACCAAAAGCAATATAAATCCTTCTATTTTAAAGACACATGCACACGTATATTCATTGCAGCACTATTCACAATAGCAAAGACATGGAATCAACTCAAATGCTCGTCAATGGTAGACTAAATAAAATGTGGTACATATACACCATGGAATACTATGCAGCCATAAAAAAATGAGATCAAGTCCTTTGCAGGGACATGGATGGAGCTGGAGGCCACTGTCCTTAGTAAAGTAATGCAGGAACAGAAAACCAAATACCACATGTTCTCACTTGTAAGTGGGAACTAAATGATGAGAACACACGGACACATAGAGCAGAACAACACATGCTGGGGCCTATCAGAGGGTGGAGGGTGGGAGGAGATAGAGGATCAGGAAAAATAACTAATGGACACTAGGCTTAAAACCTGGGTGATGAAATAATTGGTACAACAAACCCCCATGACACATGTTTACATATGTAACACACCTGCATATCGTGCACATGTGACCCTCAACTTAAAAGTTAAAAAAAAATCAAAACGATGTGGTACTGGCAGCACACAAAAAAATAGATATATGGGCCAATAAAACAGACTAGAGATCACAGAAATAAATCCACTCATTTACAGTCAACTGATCTTTGACAAGGGTGCTAAGAAGACCAATAAGGAAAGGAGAGTCTCTTCAATAAATGTTGTTGAGAAAACTGGATATCCACATGAAGAAAAATGAAACTGGACCCTTATCTCATCCATATAAAAAAACAAATTCAAACAAATTAAAATAGCCATATATATAAGACCCCAAACTGTAAAATTACTAGAAGAAAACGCAGGGGAAAAGCTTCCTGACATTGGCCCTGGCAAAAATTTTTGGATATGACCCAAGAAACACAGGACGCATAAGCAAAAATAGGCAAATAAGATAGCATCAAACTCAAAAGCTTCTGCACAACAAAAAATCAAAAGAATCAAAAGACAAACTATGGAATGAGAGAGAATATTTGCAAACCATACTTCTGTACAAGGTTAATATCGAATATGTATAAATAATTCAAATGACTCAATAGCAAGACAACAAATAACCTGATTAAAAATGCACAAAGGACCTGAATAGACATTTATTAAAAGAAAACATACAAATGGCCAACAGATACATGAAATGGTGCTCAACATCACTAGTCATCAGGAAGATGCAAACCAAAATCAAGCACAATGAGATATCACCTCACACCTTTACCTTTTAGGATGGCTTTCATCAAAAAGATGAAAATAAGAAGTGTTGGTGAGGATGTGGAGAAAGGAAAACCCTTGTACACTGTTGGTAGGGATGTTAATTAGTTAATCCATTATGGAAAACAGTACAGAAGTTCTTCAAAAAATTAAAAATGCAACTACTATGTGGTACAGCAATTCCATTTCTGGGTATATATCCAAAGTAAATCAAATCACTATCTCTAAGAGATATCTTCCTCTCATGTTCATTGCAGCTTTATTCAAAATAGCTAAACTACATAATCAACCTAAGTATACATTAACAAATGAATAAAGAAAATGTGGTATATATACACAATGAATGCTATTCAGTCTTCAAAAAGAAGGAAATCCTGTCCTTTCCAATGACATTAGTAAATCTGCAGGATATTATGATAAGTGAAACAGGCCAGCCATAAAAAGAAAACTACTATGTGATCTCATTTGTATATGCCATTTTAAAAACTCAAACTCGTAGATATTGAGAGTAGAATAGTGACTACCAGGGCCTGGGGTATAGGGATACTGGGAGATGTTGTTCAAGGAATACAAAGTTTCAGTCATATAAGATGACTAAGTTCTGTAAATCTATTGTACAGCATTGTGACCATAATAATTGTACTATATATTTAACAATTGATAAGAGAGTAAATTTTAAATACATTTTCTCACTAAAAAGAAAGATAAGAATGTGAGGTGATAGATATGTTAATTAGATTGATTTTGTCAACATTATGTAGTACCCTATAATTATATGCAATAAAATAAAACTGGTGCTTGCTCACTAAAAAAAAATAAAATTTTAAAATTGATGTATATTTTACAATAACTATTACAGTGTCTATGAACATATTTTTGCAGTATGAATATTTATGAAATATAAACCAACAGCAGTAATGAAAGGTATGAAATGGCAGAATGTCACAGACTGCCACGTTACAGATGCACAGTTTCAGGAGACAGGCCACATTGCCTGTTGATGGAATGTTGCCATTATCAAGCTGAGGAATTGCTGTCCCGACTTTAGATCCCTTTCTCCCAATTATCGATTCTGCTGAAGTGAAGTCCAGCAAGCTTCACTGTAAGCTCAACGTTAAGGGGATAAAATTCAGTCATTTCTTAAATGGACAAAATACCTATATTTTCTCCATGTTCACCTAAGTCAGCATTGTGATCTAAATACTGTTCACCTCCCACCTGCCCAAATTCACATGTTGAAATCTAATCACCAATGTGATGTTTTTAGAAGGTGGGGCCTTTGGGAGATGATCAGGCTCATGAATTAGGTCATGGCCCTTGCAAAAGAAAAAAAGAAAGTAAAAAAGCCTCAGAACACTACTTTGCTCCTTCTGCCAGGTGAGGAATTAGCATAAGGAGCCATTTATGAACCAGGAAGTGGACCCTCACCAAACACAGAATTTGCTGGCCCCTTGATCTTGGAGTTCCCAACCTCCAGAACCATGAAAAATACATTTATGTTGTTTATAAGCTACCCAGACTATGGCAGTTTTTAATAGCAGCCCAAATCCACTAAAACAGTCTCTCTTCTTTATTTGCCTGATATCCTGGGATTGTTGTATAAAATGATTTGAAAAAGTATCAATGATTAATCACCCTGAAAGTGCATTTGTTACATAAAAAGGGGGTCTTGGAGCTACAGAGGCTTGTCTCAAAAGAAGGAGTTGTAAAATCTCAGGTACTGAATCATTCTCTTTAAATAGCAGGATTCCAGGATATGATGAAAAAAGACACAAGCAACAAGTCTATGTGAACTTTCAAGCTGTTTGTGTAACATTAGACTTCATTAAGGTCACTGTATTTCGAGTAGGCTGTGTGGGACACAGTCACTATGATTCAAATATACCCACGAGCAATGGCACAGTATTTTATAGTATGTATTATCTTGTGACAAAAACTGTTACTGAAGGATAGTGTGTTCTATATTTTTAGAAGTCTAGTTTCAAGACAGCAGTATGAGCCTCTCAACTCTATCTTTCACTAAATTTTATGGGAAGGGGCAAAGCTACATCAAATTGAAGTATTTAGCCACACTAGAAAACAAATAAGAAAGGAAAATAATGTTTTCAAGTGTTACTTTTTCTTCAAATTAGTCTGTAATTTAAAAATAATTTGAATAAAAATACTAACAAGCTATTTTTGTGGAACTATAACGTTGATTTAAAAATTAAGATAGAAAGTACTGGACTTTAAAGGAGCCAAGACAATTCTCAAGGAGAACAAGCAAGGAAGGAGAAGTTGCCTTACCCAATAGCTAATAATTAAGATACTTTAGTAATCAAAATAAGTGTTATTGGAAGAGGGATAGACAAATAATTCAATGAAATATTATAAGATATTCAGAA
This sequence comes from Mandrillus leucophaeus, assembly GCF_000951045.1. Classification (NCBI taxonomy): domain Eukaryota; kingdom Metazoa; phylum Chordata; class Mammalia; order Primates; family Cercopithecidae; genus Mandrillus; species Mandrillus leucophaeus. The sequence goes on from NW_012105464.1 coordinate 2,457,543, forward strand.
AAGTGCCCCCAAGTACATCTTGGGACTTGGTCTGTATTGGAGGTGAGACTACAAATAAAGAAGTAAGGAATTAGTTGCTCAATAAATGATGCTAGGAAAATTGTCTTTCTGAAAGTGAAAATTAATAAAATTGGATATCTAAGTCGCTTCACACACAAAAAGAAATTTCAGAAATTTAAATGAACTATTAATAAATGTGAAAAATTTAGAACTATTAGGAAAAAGTACAGGCTTGGAATTTCTTAATTGAAAAATGGTAATTATAATCTATTATGAATAATTGATATATTTGACTACCTTATAACTATATAACAATAATAACTTTAAAAGAATTTTTAACAATCAAACACATTAAAGGCAACTGCTATAATAGGGTAGCACTGAGTTCAATGCAATGTCTCACAATTGCTGCACTCTCCCTCACCCAAATGTACAGATTCTCTGTGCTGCATGGCTGCTGCTGAGAGATGGGGGAGGGGTGGTGTCCTTTTTCAGTGCCTTTCTTCAGTGACATGAATGTAAAACCGAGTACTATGAGTGCTCACCTGACCTTTTGTTCTTATAATGGTGTTTTTTGTGCATAGATAGTAGTTAAATTGGTGTCCTTGCAGGGGGGAGAATCAATGGAGCCTTCTATTCTGCCATCTTGCTCCACCCTTCCTCAACTTGTTCATTTGATTTTTAGTGTTTTCAAGGAACAACACTCTGTTTGACCATTTTTGTACCCTTAGAAAATTGTGAATTAGGCAATATAGAGGTAAGTGCTTTGTATCTGTCCTTCAGAAGACCCCCAGTCATATCATAATATACAAATAAAAATTTTTGGAAATAAATGCTACTCTGCTCTCTCCAGAACCAAGTATCTACACTGATAATTAGGGCTGTGGTCTTTAAGATTCCACCACACTGGTGAGTGTGGTGAGGCAAGACTAATTTAAAATAACAAAGTTTTCCTACTTTGTCAAGTCGCCATTTTTTGAGTCACCATTTACTGGGTTTTCTGTAAATCTTTGACTATTTTTCACAATTCTGACAAAGTTGATTCTAATAGTTTTGGAGGAATTTTGTTTGATTGCTTGGTTGCTTGTGTGTGTGTGTGTGTGTGTGTATGTGTGTGTGTGTGTATGCATGCGTGTGTTTCTGTGGAGAGATGGACCCCTGGAACCCCTTACTGCACCATTTTTAATGACATTCTGCACACTCCTAGATGATCTTAAACATAGAGCCATTTAGTTTAACCCATCCTAGATCAATGAAATCACGCATGATGTACAAACAAGACTGCAAGAATAATATGCTTGTAGTTTTAAACTACTAGGTTGGGGGTAGTTTGTTACACACATTTTTGGAATATGAGCTGACTAATAATATACTCTGCATTGCATTATGTTAAGAGTAAACATAGAGCACAGTAATGAGAATAAGTGAGAAAAACATGTAACCAAGTAATTGTATATTCTATCCACAAATTCTAGAATATGTAAATAATTGTAGTTTGCATTTGCATGCTTTGTTATTTCTAGCATGCAGTGAAAACATATACATGTTTAGCTGAGTAAAATATGCTAAAATACATTGAACTGAAAATTTCTAATATAAAATATTTCTCAAACTGAGTCTAGGACTCCTAAAATATAAGGCTAATGATGGAAAAATTCTAACACAAGTGTAATATAGTAAGGCTTGAAAAGAAAGTGTAATTAAAATGTATACAACTTTAAATTACAGCGGGGGGTAGTGGCTCATGCCTGTAATCCCAGCACTTTAGGAGGCCAAGGCGGGAAGATCGCCTGAGGTCAGGAGTTCGAGACCAGCCTGATCAATATGGTGAAACACTGTCTCTACCAAAAATACAAAAAAAAATTAGCCAGGCGTCATGGCGTGCACCTGTAGTCTCAGCTACTCAGGAGGTTGACACAGGAGAATTTCTTGAACCTGGGAGGTGGAGGTTGCAGTGAACCGAGATCACACCACTGCACTCCAGCCTGGGCAACAGAGCAAGACTCTGGAAAAAAAACTAAAACTAAAACTAAAACTAAAATAAAATAAAATAAAATAAAATAAAAACCAAAATACAATAAAAAGTTTAAATTACATAGAAAATTTTCAAGAAAACAATGCCTACTTCATTAAGCAAGATTTTTTTTCTCCATGATATTCTATCAAAATAGGCATAAGTATAATGGAAAATGATCATTGGCCTCTATTTGCTAAAATACCCATTATTATGCAACTAAAAGACCGCTACATTTCAGAAATTTATGCATAATGTTCCAAGAATCAGATAGGAAAAAATTACCTTCTTAGTGGAGCTTATTTGGAATATCTACTGTTTGGTGCAAATACCTTTGGCTAATTGGTCAATTTGCTACCACTAGTGAATTTGTCAATTGATGAAAAGAATGGTATGTGAACATCTTCCAGGCAAAATGAAATACGAAGCAATTATTCTTTTTAACTAGATCTTCTAAATGAAGCCTCCTTTCAACTGTAGTTTGTGAAGTTCTGTATAAGTTCTTCTCACTTAGAACTTCTAAATGAAATTTTACAACTACCATTGTTATATATACACATTATGAAAGCAGAATTGGCTTCCACTCCATTTCTCATAAAACTATCAACTTAAAGAAATTTTCAAGACATAGACAGTATAATAAGATATAGAGAAAACAGAAAGGTAAAAAATGGAAGGATGAAGTTAAAGTGTGAGTCTTTATTCATTTTTTTCTTTTTGTTTGTTTTTGTAATCAGTGTTAAGTTGTCATCAGTTTAAAATAATGGGTTGTAAGAAGTTACTGCAAGCCTCATATTACTCTCAAATCAAATAACCTACAACAAATACACAAATAATATATAGCAAGATATTAAAACACAAAAGCAGAAATAACCTTCACACGAAGGAAGATAGGGAAAATAAAGAGAAGACAACATAACAGACAGAAAAGAACAAAGTGGCAGGAGTAAGTCCTTATTGTCAGTAATATTGAATGTAAATGGACTAAGCTCTCCCATCAGAAGACAGAGTGATTAAATGGATAAAGAAACAAGACCCAACCATATGTTGCCTACAAGACACACATATCATTTATAAAGACACATATACACTAAAAACAAAAGGATGGAAAAGCTATTTCATGAAAATGGAAACCAAAAAGGGGCAGATATATAGATATATACTTATAAAAAAACTAGATTGCAAGATGAAAACTATAAAAACAAAGAATGATGATAATAATGATTCTTTTATATAATGATAAAGGGGTCACTGCTGCAAGATGATATAATGACTGTAAATGTAAATACATCCAAAACTGGAGCATCCAAATATATAAAGCAAATATTATTAGAACTAAAGATAGAGAGAGATTACAATAAAAGAATAGCTAGAGTCTTCAACACCCCACTTTCAGCAATAGATAGATCACCGAGACAATATTTTTTTATTTAAAAATTTTTAATTTTATTTTAGGTTCGGGATTACATTTGAAGGTTACATAGGTAAACTCATGTCGCAGGGATTTGTTGTACACATTATTTCATCACTGAGTTATTACGCCCAGTACCCAATAGTTATCTTTTCTGCTCCTCACCATTCTCCCACCATCCACCCTCAAGTAGACCCCAGCATCTGCTGTTTCCTTCTTTGTGTTCATAACTTCCCACCATTTAGTGCTCCCACTTATAAATGAAAACATGTGATGTTTGGTTTTATGTTTCTGTGGTAGTTTGCTAAGGAAAATAGTCTCTAGCTTCATCCATGCTCCTCCAAAAAAAAAAAAAAAAAAAAAAACATGTACTTGTTCTTTTTTATGGCTGCATAGTATTCCATGGTGTATATGTACCACCTTTTCTTTGTCCAATCTGTCATTGATGGGCATTTAGGTTGATTCCATGTCTTTGCTGTTGTGAATAGTGATGCAATGAACATTCAAGTGCATGTGCCTTAATAGTAGAATAATTTATATTCCTTTGGGTATATACCCAGTAATGAGATTAAAATTGTATGTACCATTTTTGGGATGTACTTTGGGTATATAACCAGTATTACTAAGTAAAATGTTATTTCTGCTTTTAGCTCTTTGAGGAATAGCCATGCTGCTTTCCACAATGGTTGAACTAATTTACACTCCCACCAATGATGTATAAGTGTTCCCTTTTCTCCGCAATCTTGCCAGCATTTGTTACTTTTTGACTTTTAAATAGTAGCCATTCTGACTGGTATGAGATGGTATCTCATTGTGGTTTTGATTTGCATTCTGTAATAATCAGTGATATTGAGCTCTTTTTCAAATGCTTGTTGGCCACACATATGTCTTCTTTTGAAGTATCTATTCATGTCCCTTGCCCCCTTTTTAATGGGGTCGTTTTACTCTTGTAAATTTGTTTAAGTTCCATATAGATTGTGGATATTAGATCTTTGTCAGATATGTAGTTTACAGATATTTTCTCCTATTCTGTAGGTTGTTTATTCTGTTGATAGTTTCTTTTGCTGTGGAGAAGCTCTTAAGTTTAATTAGATCCCATTTGTCAATTTTTGCTTTTGTTGAAATTGCTTTTGATGTCTTTGTCATAAAATCTTTGCCCATTCCTATATGCAGGATGTTGTTGCCTAGGTTGTCTTCCAGGGTTTTTATAGATTTGGGTTTTACATTTAAGTCTTTAATCCATCTTGAGTTGCTTTTTGTATGTGGTATAAGGAAGAAATCCAGCTTCAATCTTCTGCATTAACCCAGCACCATTTATTGAATAGGGAGTATTTTCCCCATTGTCTGTTTTTGTCAACTATGTCAAAGATTAGATGGTTGTAGGTGTGTGGCCTTATTTCTGGCCTCTCTATTCTGTTCTGCCTGTTTTTGTACCAGTACCATGCTGTTTTGGCTACTGTACCCTGTAGTATAGTTTGAATTTCAGTAACCAGATGCCTCCAGCTTTGTTCTTTTTGCTTAGGATTGCCTTGGCTATTCGGGCTCTTTTTCAGTTCCCTATGAATTTTAAAATAGTTTTTTTTCTAGTCCTGTGAAGAATCTCATTGGTAGTTTGATAGGAACAGCATTGAATCTGCAAATTGCTTTGGGCAGTATGGCCATTTTAATGATATTGATTCTTCCTATCCATGAGCATGGGATGTTTGTCCATTTGTTTGTGCCTTCACTGATTTTTTTGAGCAATGTTTTGTAATTCTCATTGTAGAGATCTTTCACCTCCCTGATTAGCCATATTCCTATTACTGAGACAATAAATCATCAAAGAAACATTGACCTTAATCTGCAATACAGACCGAATGGACCTAATAGATATTTACAGAACATTTTATCCAATGACTACAGAATACACATTCTGTAGCTTTTCTCTAATCAACATCACTTCCATTTTACTAAGCCCCAATTCCTGTATGTTTGGCACAGCCTTTCTTGCCCAGCTCATCACTCTAAATTATGAATCAATCATAATTCAGTGTTTTCTACATCTAAAAACCTGTTAATTCAATGTTTATTCCCTCCTTAAATTGTCTCTTTGAAAACATTTAGTGGAAAATATGGGAGGATATGTCTCCCTTTTCAAAGACAAGAGGACACTAACTCTAGATTTTCTGCACATTTATTATGGTGTAAGTAATGCAAAACCTCAATACTTTTACATGCTGCTCCTGTCATTGGCAGAAAGGTAACTTAAAGCTCTAAGGTTTTTAGGAGGCCAGGAAAACAGATATAACCTTGGTGATTTATACCCCATAAACATATATATGAATATATGCAACTAAATATATGTTTAGTTTTATGCAATTTAAATTTTTGTTATCATAAATGTAATCTTTGATTCATTACATGAATTATTGTTGAGCTATAAATAGAGTTATTAAAGTTTATGTTATGTGTATTTCATCACAGTAAAAAACATGAAAAATTGATATTTTGAAATGCATGTTTAAGCAGTAAAACCATGCATAAAAATAAGGAACTATTACTTTAAAAATCAAAATGAGGTTTATCTTTGCAGGGAAAAGAAGGAGAGCATAGTGATTGGGATGGTGTCCAAGGGAGCTTTTTGATGCTGTCAATATACACTGAGGATCAGTTTGTGATATATTATTGAGTTTTTATTTGTGTTTGCTAAACTTTTTGTATGTATATGATGTTTTCATGATTAAAAGGTTAAATTTTGCTGCATACTAATTTAAATCTTCTAAAAATTAAAACACAAAGGATAAATAATGATGTAGAAAAATATTTCCTACATAAAGGACAAAGAATTTCTAAATCACCAAGGTTACATCTGTTTTCCTGGCCTCCTAAAAACCTTAGAGCTTTAAGCTACCTCTCTGCCAAAGCTGAAGCAGCATGTTAGAGTATTGAGGTTGTTCATTATTGGCTCCATAATAAATGAATAAATGTGCAGAAAATCTAGAGTTAGTTTCCTCTTTTGTTTGATAAGGGAGACATATCCTTCTGTATTTTCCACTAAAGTTTTTTCAAAAAGACAGTTTAAGGAGAGAATACATATTTAATAAACGGGTTTTTAGATGTAGAAAACACTGACTTATGGTTTATGCACAATTTAAAGGGATGAGCTGGGTAAGAAAGGCTGTGCCAGGTATACAGGAACTGGGGTTTAGTAAAATGAAAGTGGCGGTGATTAGAGAAAAGACCTTCTTTACAGTACCACTCTCATTTTCTTCCTCTTTTTCACCTCTGTTTTCACTTGTCTGGATAAGGAAGATTTCTCTCCCAACCAGTGCTGGTGTGTGAAGAGGAACAGATATCAGGGCAAAAAGCACCTCTGAGAGGTAAGGGCTGGACTAATTCTAGGACAAAGTTAGCAAAATAAAGTTGCCATTAACTGAAAAGCTGAACATCATGAATAAGAAATGTACCAAGCATAAACATAAACAAAAAGGAAAGTCTATGTTCAAATGACCCCACAGCCAATATATTTTTAAAGCAGAACATCATTGCAAAGTGGACTGGAACACCATGGATACAAATAATGTGAATATCGTATGATATCTGTCTGCCAAAGTATGCAAAAAAAATACCTGGATAATCTTAACTCTAATAAACCTGTGAGGAATATTAATAATCTCCAATGAAATTAATAATATTGGGTAAAATAGAAAACAATAACAATATTTTAGAATTGTAATCAAAGGGTTTTTTATTTTCAATTTAATTTTTAAACAAAGTTAATGTTTAAGGCTTCTGAAAATTGTCATTGAATATAAAATTTATCCATTAAAATATTTAAATTCTTTTTTCAGATATTACTGCTACCTTGAGATTCCTGATATTGTAGCTTAAGTCATTGCTAGAAACGGTGCTGACATGCAAAAATGTGCTAAGATAATTATGTAATAAACAAATCAAGAATGCATATTCAGCTTTCAACATTCCAATCAATTATCTAGAACGGAGAGATTCTTATTTTTAAGCCATATCCAGCAAAAAGGGCACCCTTTTAAAGGAAATATATTATCCACATTGGAAAAAAAAAAGTAGCCCTGATTTTGGTAATAATTCTGTTCCCTGACCAAAACACTTTTGACCAACAAATTTTCATCAGCAACTCTGAAGTTTTAATTTGACTCATACATAGGTTATAATTAAGGATATAATTGAGAAGGATTAGAAAGATGTTAAAATAATCTTGTAGAGAGTTTCACAAAGCCAATGTCAGAAAGAATGTTAAAGATCATAGGTGGAAGTCATAAAATACAAGTAAGCATTATTAAAGTCATAATACTTTTAAAAATGCATTCTAGTTTATTCAGTATTTCTACCTTAAGTAACATACACTGAAGATATATTTTTTCATGCTCACAGAATGACATTTAAATCAATATTTGTTATGAAATTGTTCTTAATAGTATAAAATTGAAGGCAGCCAAAATATTTTTCAATAGATCAGATATAATAATATTCAAATTTATACAATGAAATAATATAAAGACATTAAAGCACATACATTGGATCTGTATGTACATGTGGAAAGATAACCAAGATATGCTGCACAAAAATAATTGCAGAATGTTATGATGTACCCTCCATTTTTATAATACCTCTGAATATTAATATACATATAAAAAAGTTCGGGGGCTTTTTCATGAAACCATTCATGATTATCTGGGAGAAGAGTTCTCCAGGGAGTTTCACTGTCTATGTTATATATCTTAATAGTATTTGAATTTTATGTAAATTCATATTGCATTGTGGTTAGGAGAAAAGAAAACCAGAAGATGTCATTATATTTAATGTCTAGTCGAGTTTGCAATATGCTAGTGGTGGAATTGGACAGTACATTAGGCAGAACCTATATCAGATTGTGTCCATGGCACAATTAGGCTCGTGTCTTTCTCAGGGTCCACAGTTCATTGACTTTCATGGAAAGACTTGGGAAAACAGTTGTAATTATCTCGGGTCCCTAGACCTCACCTTCCTATAACAAAGAGAAGTCAAATAACTTTGTCCACAAAACAAATTTTAAAATAATGTTGTTGTGGTGTAATCTTTTTGAAATAATAATTTTATTACAATAGTATTTTATAGAAATGAGAGAACCTCACTATTTTAACTGATGGAAACCATTAATACAGCATTCAATTTGTAACATTTTTTACAAGAAAAAATGTTACCAGGAAACTGAGTTATATGGGCCTCTCCACAGTTATTATCCTCTGTGAATACTGTTACGGCTTCTCTCATCATGAATTAGTTTTGTACGGCTTTTACATAAAGTAAAATTTATTAAAATTGAGCCATTCTGCATGTGGAATTTTGTGGTTGGCTTCATTCATCCGTCCATGTTGTGGTGAGAAGCAATGATCAATTTATCTTCATAATAGTATAGTATTTCATTTGTATGACTGTACACATACAATTATTTTTCTGTTAATGGCATTTGGTTTTCTTCTGTTGGGACATTTATTAAAAATACTGTTATAAATGTTCTTGCAAACGCATTTTGGTAAACGTATATGAACATTTCTTATGAGTACATAGAGGTAAAACTACTAGATAACAAGATTACATTGATTTAATTTTAGTATAGAATGCCAAATAGTTTACGAAGTAGTCATGGTACCAATTTACACTCTCACCAGCTGTAGCAAAACTTACTTATTTTAGGGAAGAGCATGCGTTCCTTAAATATTTCAACAAATTCGCTGGTAAAGCCAAATGCACTTGGAGTTTGGTATGAGAGTAGGTTTTGAATTACAGCCTCAATTTCTTTATAACATAAAGAACAATTCTAATTTTTATTTATTCTTGCTCAGTTTGGTTAAATGGTTTTTTCAAGGATTTATTTGATTTGAATTTTCAAATTGTTGTCATAACATTGTTTATATAACATCTTCCGGTAATCTTTTAACAATGATAGAATCTACAGAAATGTTCCCTTTTTTATTCTAATACTGATCATTTGTGTCTTCTCTCTTTTTCCCTTCATTTAGGAGTTTGTCAATGTTGTTTTTTAAAAGAAATAACCTTTTGTTTTGATTATTTCATTGCATGATTGTTTTATATTTATTGCACTTCTGCGTGTGTCATTTTTTCTTCTACTTTTTGGGGTTTAATTTATTTTCTATCTCATTAAGATAAATACATAGATCACTGATTTTTAGCCTTCTTTTCTAATATAAACACCTAAGTCTATAAAATCTCATCTATGCCTGGCTTTAGTTGCATCCCAAATATTTTTATTGCCAAATATCTTGTCATTTATTTCCAATAATTTTCTAATATTCATCACGATTACTTCTTGACCTACGGATTATTTATAACTATAAAGCTTAATATAAAATACTAAATGATTTTTCCATTTATCATTTTGATACTGATTGTGAATTTAATTCTACTCTCTGCAAAGACCATAATCTCCTTTAAAATGTTTTGAAACTTGTTTCATTGTTCATAATATGGTTAACATTGGTAACATTCCAAGTACACTTGAGAAGACTGTATATTGCATTTATATGGTGCATTGTTCTACATATATCAATTAGGTCAAGTTCATTAATGGTATTCTTTAATCCTAATCAAAACTCTGGCAAAGTTTGTTTATTTATCCATAAAAATCTGACTCTTAGTAGGGAAAAACAAAAAAGGCCACACCCATCTCAATGTATATTATTACTCTTAGGACCTGGGCCTCAAAAGTCCTGACTTCTTTTATTGCCTTTTGATGTTCTTTGCATTTTATCTAGCTTTTATAGCTGTTTGTAGTGGGAGGGTTATTGTGATATAAGCTATTCTACCAAAACTGAAAATGGAACTCCTTCCCCAACCACCATATTTTTATTGTTGGTATTACTATTTCTAATGGAATGAATGAATTTTCTTAAGATAGTACAAAAGAAATATATTCATGGGATTTTAAAAATCTTTTCTTTTTACATGTTGCTTGAATTTATTGTTATTTAACTAGTGTGTTTCTAGAAGACAGAATGTATAATAAATATAAATCAAAGCTCTTTCAATGCAATGGGTATTATTTACATGTGGAGAATGACAACATTTACCTCAAATCATTATGCTTCCAAAAGGCTTGCCCAGCTATAGGCAGAGTAAATCATTTCTGATTGGGAGACAGAAATTATAACTAAGGAAAGTTAAGCGAGTCTCATCAAACATAGGAATCTCATACACACCATACCAATAATTTTTCTGCCATAAGACAAAGTTATGTGTTGCAGATATGTGTGGTGATTGATTGTAAATTTGTATGTGTTTGCATGGACATGATTGCTTGACATGACTGTGGGTATAATATTTATGTGCATACAGTTTGTTTAATGGCCTATATGTGGCTGGCTTATCTGTAGATGTCTAGGAAGAGTTATATGTATTTATGGATAGACATATGGTGTAGTAGGTCTATTAGCACATGTGTGTACAGCTGGCATGGGCCAATATGTCTCTGTAGGCTGAGTATCCAAAGGAAGGATTTCAGGGACCTGGGGACGAGTTATCCCAGGATGAGGATATGGAAGGAGGACACCAGTCACTGAGGAGTCTAAATACTAGGTATTTGTATTTTTTTGGCATTTAATGACCAATACCCTGTGACCTTTACCAAATCATTTATGTTTATGCCCATTCTCCTAAAAGGTCTTCTGCCAAAGTACGCTGAGAACATTCTAATTTGTGTAGCATAAGAACCCCTGACCCTGCCAAATTCCCAAATTCCTTTCACTTTTCATCCAATGAATCTGGAGCTCCATCTTTGTGTTCTTAGCTGTTTTACCTAGTTCATACAATAATGCTTTCCTGAACCACAATGTTTGCACCTACTTGATCACAAATGTGAACTCTTCCCATATGACCTGCTACATCCATGAATTGTATCAAGCTAAACACCACTGGGTTATGTTATAATTCTTTAGATACTAATATCAGCAAGTACATCATGAATTTCCTGCTTATTCATCTTCCTACCATTGCAGTCTCATAATGGCTTCCTTACTACCATTATTAACCCAAAGGAACTTTTGGTTGAGTCCACAATGCTATGTTCATTGACAATTACTAGGGCCAAAAATAGTCCTGTATTCTAAGCCTAAATAAAATAACAGACTATTTTAATTGCATTATATAAGATTAGAAATGATAGGGAATTATTTTAAATATTTTATGGTAATTGTTTGTACATTTCTTACTCAACTTGATGAATATTACTGGCAGAAAATTAAAAGTCAAATGTACTCATAATAAAAAATGTTATCTAGAATTTAATGAAAAACCTAATTACTAAAATTTTGTAGGAGTGGAAAAATCCCCAGAAACAATTTAAAACAAAAGATTCTGAAAGTACTCAAATCTTGTATGGAATGAAGATTGTGACCACAAGGAGACATTGTGGATTCAATGAAAACAAGTCAGACTGAAAAATTATGCCCTTTATATAGAGTATCAGTATATTAGTATCCTAAGTGAATGCCTTTGACAGTACTTCTTGATTTCAACAATATGCACAAAATGTACCTAACAGAATCATTATGGAGAAAATGCAAAAACAAGGGCTAAAACCAATTAGGCAGATTCACAACTGGTTGGACCTTCATATCAACAGTATAAATTAACCAATAAAAGTTAACCTGGGTCAGATATTCTGTCAGGTAGTTATAGATCCTATGTATTTGGCAGCCCTTAGGCTTGTCTGTAAAGGATTTTATTTCTCCTTCGCTTATGAAGCTTAGTTTGGCTGGATATGAAATTCTGGGTTGAAAATTCTTTTCTTTAAGAATGTTGAATATTGGCTCCCACTCGCTTCTGGCTTGTAGGGTTTCTGCAGAAAGATCCTCTGTTAGTCTGACAGGCTTCCATTTTGTGGGTAACTCGACCTTTCTCTCTGGCTGCCCTTAACATTTTTTCCTTCATTTCAACCTTGGTGAATCTGACAATTATGTGTCTTGGGGTTGCTCTTCTCAAGGAGTATCCCTTGTGGTGTTCTCTGTATTTCCTGAATTTGAATGTTGGCCTGTCTTGCTAAGTTGGGGAAGTTCTCCTGGATAATATCCTGAAGTGTGTTTTCCAACTTGGTTCCATTCTCCCCATCAAATCAAACGTAAGTTTGGTCTCTTCCCATAGTCCCATATTTCTTGGAGGCTCTGTTCAGTTATTTTATTCTTTTATTCTCTAATCTTGTCTTCACACTTTATTTCATTAAGGTGATCTTCAATCTCTGATATCCTTTCTTCCGCTTGATTGATTCGGCTATTGATACTTGTGTATGTTTCACAAAGTTCTTGTGCTGTGTTTTTCAGCTCCGTCAGGTCATTTATGTTCTTCTCTAAACTGGTTATACTAGTTAGCAGTTCCTGTAACCTTTTATCAAGGTTTTTAGCTTCCTTGCATTGGGTTGGAACATGCTCCTTTAACTCGGAGGAGTTTGTTTTTACCTACTTTCTGAAGCCTATTCCTGTCAATTCATCAAACTCATTCTCCGTCCAGCTCCGTTCTCTTGCTAGAGAGGAGTTTTGATCCTTTGAAGGAGAAGAGGCATTCTGGTTTTTGGAATTCTCAGTCTTTTTGCACTGCTTTTTCCTCATCTTCGTGGATTTGCCTACCTTTGGTCTTTGATGTTGGTGACCTGTGGATGGGGTTTTTGAGTGGTCATCCTTTTGGTTGATGTTGATGCTATTGCTTTCTGTTTGTTAGTTTTCCTTCTAACAGTCAGGCCCCTCTTCTGCAGGTCGGCTGGAGGTCCACTCCAGACCCTGTTTGCCTGGGTATCACCAGCAGAGGATGCAGAACAGCAAAGATTGCTGCCTGCTTCTTCCTCTGGAAGCTTTGAACCAGAAGGGTACCTGCCAGATGCCAGCTGGAGCTCTCCTGTATGAGGTGTCTGTCAACCCCTGCTGGGAGTTGTCTTCCTGTCAGCAGGCATGAGGGTCAGGGACCACTTTAGGAGGCAGGCTGTCCCTTAGCAGAGTTCAAGTGTCATGCTGGGAGATCCGCTGCTCTCTTCAGAGACAGCAGGTAGGAACCTTTAAGTCTGCTGAAGCTGTGCCCACAGCCTCCCCTTCCCCCAGGTGCTCTGTCCCAGGGAGATGGGAGTTTTATCTATAAGCCCCTGACTCGGGCTGCTGCCTTTCTTTCAGAGATGCCCTGCCCAAAGAGGAGGAATCTAAAGAGGCACTCTGGCTACAGCAGCTTTGCAGCACTGTAGTGGGCTCTGCCCTGTTCGAACTTCCCTGCGGCTTAGTTTACACTGTAAGGGGAAAATCGCCTACCCAAGCCTCAGTAATGGTGGATGCTCCTCCCCCAAGGAAGCTCAAGTGTCCCAGGTCGACTTCAGACTGCTGTGCTGGCAGCAAGAATTTCAAGCCAGTGAATCTTAGCTTGTTGAGCTCTGTGGGAGTGGGATCCGCTGAGCAAGACCACTCTGCTCCCTGCTGGCTTCAGCAGGGGAGTGAACGGTTCTGTCTTGCTGGCATTCCAGGTGCCACTGGAGTACGAAAAAACAAAAACTCCTGCAGCTAGCTCGGTGTCTGCCCCAATGGTCACCCAGCTTTGTGCTTGAAACCCAGGGCCCTGGTGGTGTAGGCACCAAAGGAATCTCCTGGTCTGTGGGTTGTGAAGACAGTGGGAAAAGCATAGTATCTGGGCCAGATAGCTCCATTCCTCACAGCACGGTCCCTCATGGCTTCCCTTGGCTAGGGGAGGGAGTTCCCTGAGCCCTTGCACTTCTCGGGTGAGGCGATGTCCCAGCCTGCTTCTGCTCGCCTTCTGTGGGCTGCACCCACTGTCTAACCAGTCCCAATGAAATGAGCCAAGTACCTCAGTTGGAAATGCAGAAATCATCTGTCTGCTGCCTTCTGCCTTCTGCTTTGGTCTCACTGGGAGCTGCAGACCAGGGCTGTTCCTATTCGGCCATCTTGCCCGAGAATCCTCTCATTCATTTTTTGTGTTTACAGTAAACATTAGTTATTTAATAAAGCTGCGATTATATAACTTGGTGTGGGGCTGTTAAGCCACTTCCTGGTGCATCTTAAATTGCTAACAAAACAAGTCTATCATCAGGACCCAGGATTATGCCCCAAATCTGTGTGTATAAGCTAAACAAGTACACTTAGGAGAATCAGCATAAAGAATCACTCTATGTTAAATACCATGCAATGCCCATGAAATATTATTTTTTCTTCTCTGTGGCATAACCCACTCCTGTATCATTCATTTGCTTTGATTCCCCTTATATTCTTGGCCTCTTTTTTAAAAATTTTATCCTGATTTACATTTCTCATTATACAGTAACACTAGCACAAATATTAGCCCCACTGTATTTGTTTAGGGTTTTATGGATTATAAGCACATATTCACCCATTACTTTATTTAAATAGACAGGGAAGTTGGGAATATCTCCTGGAAGATGACAACACTAAGATTCAGGGATGTTAGGAGTACAGATAAACCTGTCACAGCTGGTTTATTGTAAAGTTTGAACAAAGCTCAGGCTTTTAAAGAATCATCTAGTTTCCTATCTTATTCTTTATGCTGCTGAGCAGAAAACTCTCACTGTCCCCGGTAATCTAAAAACAGAGAACACCTTGCATGTTTTCACCTCCTCTAGACATGATTCCGACACATCACTTTTGGCCAACTTAGTCATGAGAACAAATATAACTCATGCCCCATGTGTCATCAGAACAAATTTCTCAAGGCACAGACACACTGGGTCTCAGTTTGAATTGGATTACAGTGTCTCCCACAGAAACTCCTCTAGTAACCACAGACAAAACAATCTGAACCCCAACAATACGTACTGGATGGAAGCTGACCACATAAAGTGTTTTCTGTATTTTTACTTGGCATCATCCTTTTTTCATATGCTAATAGCAACGTGCCATAGTCTATCAGAAATGAAGAAAATATCCTCCAATACACAGTCATCACCAGTCTTCATCATGACCCTCATCACAAATAACATTTACTGAACAATAACCATGGTCTGTAACTATGTACCATGTACAGTGGTAAGGGCTGCACACTCATGATCTCAACGAATCCTTCACAATCCTGAGAGGCAGGAAATAGGACATTTAGTCTGTGAGTAAACTGAAACCTAAGGAGGCTATGAAACTGACAACAATCATAGAGATAGTCAATTGTAGAGCTGGGATTTGGAACTGCCTGTCTCATGCACATAGCACCCAACACAACACCTCTCACAGGTCCCAACTCATGCAGCAGCAGCAACAATAAAGGATCCCCTTCCTCGTATTTCTTCTCTCTTCTCCTATTGTATAACAAATTTATGCTGGATAGGAATTATTGAACCAAATGATCTCTTTGTCTTAACAACTTTTAGATTCTACAAACCAAATCTGGAGCCTTGCCCAGTACCAGCCCAGAAAGTAGCAGAGGTTAGGTAAACATATGAATAGTAAGGCAGAGCCCACACTTCCACTGATGACAAACATTCCAGAATTGCAGTAGAGAAGGTCTTGCTTTTATTTTGAAAGAAACTTTATACCACACAAGAAAAATTGGAAGCACCCCATGATAGCATTTGCCAACACAGCTCAGCACACTTTAGCAGAGAATAAACAAGCACTGAACATGATGAAAGGAAATTGGGAAGAAGTCAAGTGCTATCATCTCCCTGTACATTGATTCAGTGCTCTGGGCTTTGGATGACTTGCTGTAAATTCACTTTTCCACACCATCGTTTCTTGAGGTTTGGATTGTTTACTAGCTGTGTGGCTTACAATTTAAGATACATTAAAGAAAAGTTATCTTTAAAAAGACCTTCATATTGTAAAAAAAATAAAGCTAATCATGTTGTTAAAATATTTGGGATTGAATAGTGCCTTTAGAGAATTTGTCTATTACGGAAAATAATATTTAGTACAAGCATGCAATTTTAACTAATGATGCATGAACATTTGAATGTAGTAAGCACAATAAAGAAAATCATGAAAATATGACAAAAATGTCTCTCACAGTCTTGATTGTTGTACATTTTGGCCCCAGAAACTTTAATGAGGCTGCAGTAAAGGAATCATTTGACACACGTTAGTTTTCGTTTTCCTGAAAGTCATAGATACAAAATTTAGTTGGCTATCTGGGTTAAGTACCAATGCAAAACACTTTTCTTTAGTTTTGTTGCCCTCTAACATTTTTCTCACAAAATTTCATTAACAAGCTTTATTTTTACAATCAGTTATTTGATGTGCCTATTCAGATGCAAGTATGACCCAAAAAACAAAATTACAAGCTGTATAACATATCCAAAATAACCATTAATTTTTCCAAAATGTTATTAAAATTATTCTTGGCCTGGCACAGTGGCTCACACCTGTAATCCTAACACTTTTGGAGTCTGAGGAGGGCTGATTACCTGAGGTCAAGAGTTCGAGACGAGCCTGGCCAACATGGTGAACCCTGTCTCTACTAAAAATACAAAAATTAGCCAGGTGTGGTGGCCCACACCTGTAATCCAAACTACTTGGGAGGCTGAGGCACAAGAGTCTCTTGATCCCAGGAGATGGAAGTTGCAGTGAGCTGAGATGGTGCCATTGCACTCCAGCCTGGGCGACAGAGTGAGACTCTGTTTCAAAAAACAAAAAAAAATTAGGCGATCCAATAAAGTCCTCTATTGCTTAAAAAATAATTATCCAATAAGTTTTTATTAATTCTTTGGAATTTTAAAAAAGTAGAGCAAATCTCACTGACTAAAATTTAGGGCACATAATAACTACTTGATAAACACTAAAATTAGTGTTTGGAAAGGTGAATGAAATTGACAAGCTCACAATTTTCTAACCACAATTGCCATTTACTACTATACTGATAGAAGGAATTTAGTTTATTTAAAATTAGATAGATATCAGATACCATAGAAATGGCCCACGAATTTGCTCAATTGATTGTTTTCAAAATCCTTCACTAGGAATTTGGAAAAGTCATACTTTTCAGTTTATTCTCAATATCAAAGTATTCATCTCTCTCCACCTCCAATAAGTTAGTCAATAAATTTTAACAACCATTTCTACACAAAGGCCTGCCAGGTCAAGAAGCAGCATTATTCCATGTGTATCAGTGAAGACATTTAGTATTACATACTGATTATATTATGTATAAATATACTCCAAGAGTGACAGATCTTTGATTTAGAACTCCGAGTCATGGGTCCCTGTTTCTTCTGGTGAAAGCCAGGCTGCTCAGTTATGAGCTTCAGATGATAAAAACTTGATCCTACCATACCCCAAGCCAATAATCTGACACAGTGTGGCAGCAAGGTGCTTATGACTGAATGTCTCTGCACAAGGACCATATAGCAAAGAACTTTGTTTCTCGCTGTGCACCAGGGTCACCACAGTATGCAGAGTGTTCATCAAATGCTTAACGAGAGTTATAGTGGGAGCCAATTAAAAAAAAAACCAGCCTTTAGCTCAGGTTTATATAACTCTTATTCTCTATACAAGCTCCTGAAGAGGAAGTACTGTTGACATATTTGTCTTTCATATCTTCTGGCATAGGTTGGCCTCACAGGGGCATTTAGTACCTTCTTGTTTACTTGTTTCACTGTCTTGACTTGTAGGCAGCATAACTGTACACAATTAGAATGTATCTGAGTTTGTGACAGTTATATATGCTGAGACTGGCTTCTGGTAATAATCAGAAATGATGTGGATAACAAAGGTGGAGATGTACGTGTGTGCCTGTGTGTGCGTGTGTGTGTGTGTGTGTGTGAGAGAGAGAGAGAGAGAGAGAGAGAGGTCTTTCCCATCTGTTTCAGGAGTATATATTGTTGCCAGTTACAAGAATGCATGGAAAGCAAGTCTATCCATTCCATTTACTAGCCAGATTTCCCTCGTATTGGGGTGAGCCAAACTTCAATAAATTTATACTTCATAATAAATGTATAAAATCAGAATGCAAGACATGGAATACAAATACATTTAATTATCTGGTAATTTCACTATTTTGAAGCTAAAAGAGACCTCAAACATTGTTTATTCCAACTTCTTCATGAATGAAAGAGGAAAGGCTCAAAGAAGAGAAATAACTTCCCAAAGTCAAACAGCCAGCAAGGACCAAAGACTACTGACTTTCAGTTCAGGGATCATTGCACTTCACCAGGATGCCTTGCATGCTAGTGGGCCACTCTCCTGTTTCCAACCTCATATTGCACACCAGTGACCTCACCAAAGCAACCTGAGTGAAGAAAGCCCTTTTCTGCTCTTCATTGAATATCTATATAGGATTTTGCTAAGCCCTGTGATTTAGCGTAATATTTCTAACCCATAGTTGATTTCAATCATTTGTAGTTTTAATATTTCAGATAAATTTTTATTGTAGTAAACTACACACAAAACAAAATTTACCATATTAACCTGCTTTAACTACACAGTTTAGTAATGTCAGATCATTCACATTGCTGTGCAACCAATCTCCAAAACTCTTCCATCTTGCAAAACTGAATCTCTGTCTCTTTTAAACAACTCTATAATTTCCTTTCCCCTCAGCCTCTGGCAACCACCATTCTACTTTCTTTATCTATGAATTTGACAACTGTAAGTTCCTTATATAAGTGGAATCATACAATGTTTGGTTTTTATTAAAGAAATGAATACATTTGTTTTTACCCACATTTATGTTCACAATGTCACTTCACAAACAACTTTTCCCTTATCTTTACCCTCTCTTGTCCCAAATCCTACATCTACATAGATTCACAATGCATTTAGGATGTATTGAACATTGGCATAAAACTTGGAAGGAGACATGTGATGGAACAGGCAATAAAATCTAGAGAGGAGCAGAGTGAGGATTATCTACCCATCTGCCTACTAATTTCCTTTTCTCCTCTCTCTCCTTCTCTATCTCTATCTCTCTGTTTTTAGTTTTTGAGATTTTAAGTTGTGTAGAAGAGTTAAGGCTTATAGGGCCACTTGAAGGCTTATGGGGATTGGAAATTGGTAAGAACGAAGCAGGTGTTCACAGTAGCAATCCAGACTGAAAATTAGCATAGAACTTTTAACATTTGTTGTGTGTAAACAGGATTGGCCTTAGAAAAAATTGAGAAGTAGATGAAGATTGTGCATTCTTTACTTTGCAGCCTTTCCTTGCTGTCATGGACAAAAATAAATTGCTTTCCAATGATTTAGGAGACTAATGCTTTGCTCCATTAATGATGTATATTTTTGAAACACATGAATTACTCCTTTATTCTTCTGCATCTCAGTATATGTCTGCTTCTTCCCTTCAGTTGTGTGAATCAAAAAACACAGAAACATTCTCCACTCTTCTTGCATTCCACATCCAGTCCAACATCAACTCTTGCTAAAATATATTTAAAATATAACCTCATCTCACCATCCCTACTACTATAATCTTCATCCAAAGAACCATCATTTATCTCCTGGATTACAGCAGTAACTTCCTAAATGATTTCCTGTTTTAGGCCATTTTCACATTGGTATAAAGAAATATCTGAGATTGGGTAACTTATAAAAAAAGAAACTTCATTGGTTCAATTGGCTCATGGTCCTGCAGGCTGTGCAGGAAGGATGACATCAGTGTCTGCCTCTGGGGAGGCCTCAGGAAGCTTAAAATAATGGTGGAAGGCAAAGAAGGGTAGCAGACACATCACATGGAGAAAGAAGGAGCAAGCAAGAGAGAGTGTGGAGTGGGTGGGGGACGTGCCACACACTTT
Organism: Mandrillus leucophaeus; assembly: GCF_000951045.1. Classification (NCBI taxonomy): domain Eukaryota; kingdom Metazoa; phylum Chordata; class Mammalia; order Primates; family Cercopithecidae; genus Mandrillus; species Mandrillus leucophaeus. The sequence continues at coordinate 2,477,697 of NW_012105464.1, forward strand.
TAAACAACCAGATCTTACAGGAACTTACTCACTATCACAAAGACAGCATCAAGCCATAAGGAACCGCTCCCATAATCTAAACACCTTCTACCAGGCCCCACCTTCAACATCGGGGATTATAAATCAACATGAGATTTGGGCAGAGACAAATATCCAGACTATATCATTTCTCTTTTTTTCTTAGTTTACCTCTTTTGGTCTATTCCCTAAGCCAGAAGGATCATTTTATTAATAAAGTTTTATTTTGGGGGTACTTTCAGTTTCACAGCTAAGCTGGTGGAAGGTACGCAGAATTCCCATAAACTCCTGCTCATACGCATGCACAGCTTCCCCACTTCAACATCCGAAGCCTAGAGTGGCATATTTGCTACATTCCATTAACCTACAATGACACATTATTATCACCCAAAGTCCATAGTTTACATCAGGGTTTATTCTTGGTGTTGCACATTCTATGGCTTTCGAAAAACGTGTATTGACTTGTATCTACAATTATAGTACCATACAGAATAGCTTCACTGCCCTAAAAATCCTCTGCCTCCCTGCTGTTTATCCCTTTTATGCTGTAACTCCTGGTAATTCCTGATCTCTTTATTGTCTCTAATTTTCTCTTTTACAGAATATCACATAGTTGTAATATAGTATGCAGCCTTTTTAAATTGGCTCCTTTTACTTATAACGTGAACTAAGGTTGCTCTATGTCTTTGCATGGCTTTAAAGCTCATGTTTTTAACATTGAACAATATCCCATTGCCTGGATATACCCCCGTTTATTCATTCACCTACTGAAGGACGTCTTGGTTGCTCTCATGTTTCAGCAATTATGAACAAAGCTGTTAAAAGCATCTGTATGAAGCTTTTTGTCAAGATATGTTTTCAGCTCATTTGGCCAAATACCAAGGAGAACAATCTGGATTGTATTTTAGGAGTATGTTTAGTTTTGTAAAAAAAAATGCCAAACTGTCTACGAAACAGATTGTACCATTTTGCATTCCCACAAGCAAGGAATGAGAGTTTCTGTTTATCCACAAACTCACCAGCATTTGGTAGAGGCACAGCTTTGAATTTTGGCCATTCTAATAGATTTGTAACGGTATCAAATTGTTTTAATTTGCAAATTCCCTAATGTCATTTGATAATGAACAACTTTTAATATGTGTATTTGCCACCCGTATATATTCTTTGGTGAGGTATCTATTCTGCGGTCTTTTGTCCATTTTTAATAAGGTAGTTTGTTTTCTTACTGTTGAGATTTAAGAGTTTCTCATATGTTTTGGATGAGTTCTTTATCATGTATGTCTTTTGCAAATATTTTCCTACAGTCTTTGGCTTTTCTTCTCATTCTCTTGACATTGTCTTTTGCAAATAAGAAGTGTTTAATTTTAATAAAGTCCAGGTTATCAAATATTTATTTCGTGGATCATGCCTTTTTTTTTTTTTTTTTTTGAGATGAAGTCTCGCTCTATCACCCAGGCTGGAGTGCAGTGGCACCATCTCGGCTCACTGCAACCTCCGCCTCCCAGGTTCAAGTGACCCTCCTGCCTCAGCCTCCTGAGTAGCTGAGATCACAGTCATGCGCCAACGTGCCAAGCTAATTTTTGCATTTTTAGTAGAGAGGGAGTTTCACCATGTTGCCCAGGCTGGTCTCGAACTCCTGACCTCAGGTGATCCACCTGCCTCGGCCTCCCAAAGTGCTGGGATTACAGGCCTGAGCCACCATGCACGGCCCATGCCTTTATTTTTATACCTGAAAATCATCGCTACGCTCACGGTTACCTAGATATTCTTATATGTTATCCTCTAGGAGTTTTTATAGTTTTGTATTATACATTTAGGCGTAAGATCAATTTTGAGTTAATTTTTGTTAAAGGTGTAAGGTCTATGTCTAGAGTCATTTTTTTTTCTTGCTGTGTCAATGTTTCATTTCCAGTAACATTTGTTAAAAAGACTATCTTTAAGAGTGATGTCAGCAAGATGAAGGAATAGGAGTTTCCAGTGTTCATCTCCTTATAGAAACCAATTTGAACAACCATTCAGACACAAAAAGACATTCATATAAACTAAGGAATCCAGGTGAGTCGTTACAGCATCTGAGTGAAGCACATTTAAAAAATAAAAGTAGAATTACCATATAATGCAGCAATCCCACTGCTAGGTATATATCGAAAAGAATTGAAATCAGGATCTCAAAAACATATTATCACTCCCATGTTCATTGCAGCAATATTCACAATAGCTAAGATGTGGAAACAACCTAAATGACCATGGACAGATGAATGAATATAGAAAATGTGGTATATGCATACAATATAATACTATTCAGACTTTAAAAGAAGGAAATTCTGCAATATTACATAACGTGGATGGACCTTGATAATTTTATGCTAAGTAAAATAAGACAGTCACAGAAATACAAGTACTGTATGATTACACTGAGATGAGGCATCTAAAATAGTCAAACTTATAAAATCAAAGGCTGGAATGGTAGTTACCAGACTCTGGAGGGAAGGAAAATGGCAAGTAATTATCAACAGGCATAAAGTTTCACTTAAGTAAGATAAATAAGCTCTAAGGATATGCTCTGCAACATTACATCTATAGTCAAAGATAATGCATTGTACATTTAAAATTTGTTAGAAGGATAAATCTCATGTTAAGTCTTCCTATCCTAGTGGAATAAAAATTTTAAAAACTAATTTTAATTCATTTTAGAATCTAATGCACTGCCGTTCTATGCTTTACTGTAGATAGGAATCACCTGGGATCTTAATAAAATGCAGAATTTGGTTTTAGTGAGTCAGAACTGGGGCTTGATATTTTTCGCTTCTTAAAAACAGGTGATGCCTATGCAGCTGGTCCACTGACGATAAATTGTGTAGCGAAGAATTCAGCAGTGATTCTCAAACCTTACTGTTCAATGGAATTACCTGGAGAGCTTCAAAGTAAACAGTTATTTTCATCCTACTCCCAAAGGTTCTGATTTAATTGGTCTGGAGTGTGGCCCGGGCATCAGAAATTTTAGAAAGATCACAAGTGATTCTAATGTGAAGCCAAGGGTACAAATCACAGTCCTTTTCACTCCTCTCTGGACCAGGATATTTTTTGTGATGGTAGAATGGAAGCAAGTTAGGAATTATTATTTCAAAAGCAGCAGAGAAAACTGCTTTCGGTGGAGCATAATGACGTTTGAAATAAGGCAGGAGCAACATCTGACTCTAGGCATGCCCAGTTCTACTGCTAGCATGATAGGATCCTACTGCTGTCAATATTGTCCCAGAACTATTAATTTGGGAGTTAGAAATGCAGAATCTCGGGCTTCAAATATGCCTTTTAATAAGATTTCCCAGGTGGTAATGGAACAAATTAAGGTCCAAGACTCACTACAGAAACACAGGCTAACCAAGCAGCTCTCTTATAAAGGTCTTGGAAGCAAAAAGGGGAAAAAGAAAAGGATGCAATCAAAGGTGAATGAGAAATACTAATATAGCTTTTCAAGGAAGTGCCAAAATATACCCACTACACAGGGTAAGTTTCAAATCTGTCAATCAATATCAATTTAGAGGCATATATATAGATATAATTTCTTTAAAAGGCAAAATCTCACTTATAAAAGTAAAGCAAGGAAATAAAGATTTCATCCAGCAAATAACTTCAATATGAGAAGCTGAATGATCAGGCTATTAGAATAGCAGAGTGGTCTCAAGATGTGCAAGTTGCTAAGAATGTGTATGCAGCCCTGGGGTATAAAGTTCATTTTCTTAGTGCATGCACTAAACACTGCTGATAGTATTTTAAAAACAGTCCAGTAACAGCTCAGTGTCTACTTTTTGGTTCTCATTAGTGTTAAAAGCGTCGATGTGCAGGAACCACTAAGGAAGCCCTTCAAGATGATGGTATTGTATTAGGCACTCCACAGAGATTAATCTCTGGCTTTAACTTTTGAGTGAAATTCGCAATTTTCAAAATGCAAAATTGTAAAAAATTCAGAGAAGTTCTTGTTGGGGTCCGCGTGTTTCCTAAACAAAGGAATGAACACACAAGACAACACAAGACAAGACAAACATGGCGGCCGCCTCGAATGGCGTGCTCTGCTTTATTTTATACAGTCGTTTGTGGAATGTTGCCAAGTCACAAGACACATTGTTGTTTTTCTGACCTTTCCCTGACTTTCTGGATTTTCAAGATGTTTACACATAAACAAGCCCCCAACGCCCTGCTTCATTTGCAAGAGCAGGACTTATCGGGAACACCCTGCTTCGTTTGCAAGAGCAGGACTTACTGGGAACACCCTGCTTCGTTTGCAAGAGCAGGACTTATCGGGAAAGTCTCCTTTGCGAGCACATAGTCCTCTACAGTTCTCCTGGTTGGATTCTTGGTTGTCATTTCATATGATCAGGTTTAGTCCGTTGGAGCTGTTGAATCTCTGCTAAGAAAAACCAATGTTACAGTACAGACACAGGAAACCATTGGCCAGCCTTGGGCATTGATGGGATCCTTGTGAAGGAAAGAGGTCTGTTAACTCTAACAGCCAGGGCTCTATGGTCAGTGCACAATCGATAATGGAGGCAGTTCTTGGGAATATGAAAGCTGGGAAAAGGTAGAGGTGTGATGGTGTTGGCATTCTTAAGTTCCCTACCTCCTATTCAGGCCTGCTCTAGTTCCCTTGTTTCTGAGGTACCCTTTAAAGTACCCTTTAAGCATAGTACGGGGTGCTTGAAGACAGCTTCAACCTTTCAGTAACAACAACAGCCTATCTAAAAATTAAAAGCAATGAAGTTTGCCAATGATTGATACATGGCATTCTCACTTGGTTTTTCTGCCAGTTGTTCAAGTGTCACATCATGTTCTGAGGAAAGCCTGGAGTCTGGACACAGCAACGACTTTTTAGTTTATTTGCTTTTGACATGTAGCAACAGATTTCAATTTATACATACTCAAGTATGTGATTTTATCATCTTAGATGGTAGAATCTTTGCAATGTTGTATACTGGGATGGTATGTGAGCACGACGTCTTTTGTTCCCCACTGAGGTCCACTGGTCAACTCCTGACAAGGCACCAAAAAATTAATTGAAAAAAATTAGACTTATAAACTTTTTTTAATAAAATGATTTGGAGTTAATTTGCTGACATTTTCAATGAGGACCAGTGACTGTGAGTAGTTGCTGCCTCAAAGGCATTTAAAGACACACACACACACACACACACACACATCTAATCTGTTGCTTTAATGTTAAGTGGGTTTTTGCAAAGAACGAGAAAGTAGTTGGTGTTGAAAATAACTCATGCTATCTATAGAGTATTATAAAGAGAGGTTTTCTCTCTCTTTTTTTTTTTTTTTCAATTTCTGGGTTGCTTTGTTGCTGAAAGAGATATGTGTCACCTATAAAAACTCTGATATCTGGTCACTTTAAAAATCAGGCCTCAGTTTTCTAACTTATTTAAAAATCTCTCCAAAGAAAAGTTTCAGTGACTTTTCAATGTCTTTGATAACAACATAAATTTCCTTTGATAAGTTTGTAAGCACATCGGATTACTCCCCTTAGGGAAGATTGAAATTTACTTGCCAAATTTCAATGAAGTTCTTTCGATATTTAGTAGTTGGGATTTCAAACTCAGTGTCCTCATTAAGTAAGTGCAACCAATGATACTCTTCTTCCATAAAGATCAACTCACCTTTCCAGCCATAACAGCTACAAAAACCAAGAATCAAAATGCAAGTAACATAGGACTATGTTGTACCATTTGGATATTGTACTATTGATGGAATATCAAAAGGTTAAAAAATAAAGCACATTCAATAACACTGCCAACAAAAAGACTTTGCACTGTTAATACAGAAAATAAAAATATTTCAAGGTATTGTTTATTTCATCTTTAGCCTATTTGTATTTATATATTTTGTATACATATTGTATCAGTAGTGTATGTGTATAATTTCATACATACACTTTGTATATATAAATATGTAATATATAAAATTTGTATGTAAGTATATTTAACAATTATAGATATATAATATCCCCATGAAGGAGACTGATTCATAGGAAATAATCAAAACACACCCTTACTTTTGTCTCCTACTGTCCTTTTGAAATAATTCTGTGGAGGAAATCTCTTCTTCTGCCACTGGGGAAAAATTCCAGTAGAGAGGCAGAATATGTTCTCTAATTATTCTTACATAACAGAAGTTCTAGGACCACTTTTAGTTGCACATATTCAGCCTGGACTTAGTATTTAGAAAAGCTTCAGTCCAATTTATGACTCATCAATTTGAACTTTATTCAAACCAGTATGGAACAACCCATCTGCCTTTGAAGCAGAGGTGATTGATCAGTTTCTTCCTTTTCTCTAGATTCTATTTACCTTTACTCACTAGTGCTGTTTCTGACCTTGCCAATGTCTAATGGGGTTTAGAGAGAAGAGAGAAGGGCATAGGGAAGTTCTTACTTGCCTTGTACTGTAGGAGATGGTTTGCTCTCCCTAGACCTGGTAGTGGTTTACTCCTCACTTATATCTCACTGACATAGTTACATATATCTTGTGATATAACCATATACATATCAAATATGAATATATTTATATATAGTATATGTGTATATATGTGGAATACACATTTATATGTATAACGTAAATATATATTAATAATATAAATTATTATATATAATATAAATTGTGGATTCTTCAGAGTCTGTTCTCATGGATCCCTTCTGAAGTTCTGTGATCAACATGATGCATTCTGTTTTTCTAGCTGCTGTTACCTCTTCTGTTTCTATTTTTTCTAGCTGTCAACTTCAAAAAAACTCTCTCTTTTGGAGTGTGAAACCTGAAACCAACTTAATTTCCTGGATCTGTGTAAAATAATACCAGGACTGAGTACACTTTACTATCTCTGTGTTAAGTAATGCTGAGAAATAATACTAAGAACAAGCAAAACTAACTCACCAACTTGTTCCACAAAATGTTTTCTACTCCAAGATAAGAATGTGAAAAGAATGGTATAGTTATTGACAACCTTGATTGCTCATCCAGGTTCACTTCCAGATCTCACTTCTCTGTGTCTCCTAATCCAAAGATATTCTGTCATAACCTCTGCCTGGTCCCCCATAGCAAGATTTATCACCTCAGCAAGATCTATCTTCACGTCACTATACCCAGGTTCTAAAATACTATGCGTATTATTTTCCCCTGACTTTCTCAGTTCTGAGAAAGTACGAAGGCTCAGTCATGTTCTCCCCTACTGCAGTGAGCGTGATTGATTTTGTTGTGCTTGATCAACATGTTTTCGGTGATGTCTTGAAGTTGATTTTGGTCAGTACCTTTACATTCCCAAGTGGTTTTCTTGGTTAAAACTCTCGGTGGCTCTCACTCCCTCTTGGCTGAGGAAAAGCCTCCGTGAATTCACAGATTCCATGCAATATTCAGTCAACTGCAGGCACAGGGTCTGGTTCCCAAGTAGTGAGAGTGACGGAATGCTACACACAGTGGATTTGCATGCACATAGACTGCATCTACTGAACACCCAACAGCTGCTTCTACAAGCTAAAGTTGTAGCTTCTCTCTACCATTGTCTAAAGCTGCAGCTTGTATCAACTATTGTCTCTACACCATTGCCCAAACACTTGGTAAAGTGCTGTTGAATTTGTCACCTCCAGGCATAATTTTGTAACCAAATGTAAAGGTTCTGGGTTCGGCCAGTCTAAAAACTCTAATAATTTCTTCTCTCAGTCCTTCCCTTCTCCCTTGTCTGAGGCTGCCACCACCATCTAGAAGCCTCAGATGTTGTTTATTCCCAGCTGCTCAACCTCAGAGTGTGTGGGAAAAGCCTGAGAGAGAGACGTATGTTTTCTCTCCTCCGGAGTCTCTGTGGTGTTGACACAGCAGAGAGAGAAGGGGGAGCAGCCTCGTCTTGCAGAATCACCTTCAATCACTGCTACTGTCTGGGTCATTACTGCCAGTAGGGCCAGTGTCTCCTGCAGTGGATGGCTTCGCCTCCAGGGGTGGACCAGTGTTTACCTGACATGTATCAGACTTCTGAGCTCTTCGAGCTGCCTCAAAGAATGAATCTTTTTAGTCTAGAAAAATGCGTTTATTTGATAAATATACTACTGTGTATGAGTGTGAAACAATGCAAGCTTCGGAGTATCTCATTAGAAGGACTGTATGAATTTATAAAAGGTTGAATCTAATTTCAGAAGAGCACATCATCTTCTAAGTCGACAAGGTTGCCCAGCCACAGAGGATCAGAGAATGCCCTTTCCCCTCCCCACTCCTTTTCTCAGAATCCTCTCTCAGGCCTAATTGAGCTGTCATATCCAATTCAGACTGATACAGATTGAGGGGCACTGAGACTCTCTGCATATAAAGATATAGGAAGAAAATAAGAACCGTCACGGGAATCTGTTGGGTTTCTCCCATGATTGTGATCTTACCCATGTTTGAACCACAAACTTTACACTTATAACAATTATGATTCTTGCAGTTTTCAAGTAATTTGTTAAATGCCTGTTCAACACAGGCAGATTTTTGTTTTCAGCTGTGGCTTGTAAATGCCTACAGACCGATTCATGTTGGTGGTTGTTACGACACTTTCTGTGAATTGGTGAATAAATATGATTTTAGAATTTCACAGTAAACAAGAACAACAACAACAAAAACTCTAGGTGGCTCTACTGCCTCTTACTTTTGATTCATGGGAAACACACATCTCCCTTCAACAAACTGAGTAATTCTAATACAGTCACTTCTCCTTTGCTTTCCCACATAATAACTTTCCATTCCATCTCACTTGTCTTTGTGATTTCCTAGTCCGTAGTGAGAATACAGTCCTCTGTGACTCTTAAACCTTAAGGAACATATATCATAATCTCAGTGGTTTTATTAAACCCTTCTCTTTAGGCTTGAGGTGAGATCTGACCATTCCCACCTATTCACCTTGAGATTAGTGAGGGTGAGTAGGTGAGATCACAGCATAACAATAGCTTTTCCAAAGAAATCTCACAAATGTACTCTGACAAATCTGCTCAACTCTTTGATACCTTTAAAGTGTTTCAAGTTTGGAAAAAATGCCAACCTCTCATTTTCTTTGAAAATTTACATTTTGGTCCAGCAACCTCACTTTGGAATATAATTGTATATTCATTGAATATCATTGAATATTTGGACATCTATTGTATCCTGGTTCCTCAGTCAAAATTTCCAGTGTGACTGTTAGGTTTTCAATATTCATATTTATTCATTTTATCCTGAAAACATGGAAAAGGTATTCTAGATCAGAGACAAATTTCCTAATTATAAGTTCATCCTCCGCTCTACCTTGCCTCAGGCTTTACCTCTGGGGTTACACAATAAGAATAAGGCCAACTGTCCTACACAAGTAGCCAAGCATTCCATAGGCAAGGGAGATGACGGGAAAAATATTTCTCTTTGCTTATGAAGAGGAAGAAGCAGCTCTTCCCTACCCCTCTTGAAAGGGTGTTCTTGGAAAATTAATGGGTCTAAATCCTAACTCCAACTCATTGATACGTAAATAAAATGTTTGCAGGAGCCAGAGGGTTACATGTGTCTCAGAATTTGGGACCTAGAGATGTCTGCAAGTTCTCCAGCCTCAATAATCCTGGGAATGTAAATACCCAAGGCATAGCTATTGTAGTCTTTCTTGTACCTTGGGAACTGTTACAAGGGGACCTAGTCAGGTATGCAAACATTTAGCGCTCTAGGGGAGATGAGAGATTTTTATTACCTTTTCAGACCTTGTAAACAGTCAAGTATTTCTGGGGAAAATAAAAGCAAACATTCTCTCTCTTTGCATCATATACATTTCTGTGTCTCAGAAGGCAGGGGCTTCTTGAAGAAGCACTAAGAAATTCAGGGAAGTTTTCTTTTTTAGCAGAGACATTCTGCTACATTCATATTTTAGGAGCACATCTATTAAATGTTTGTTTTATTACAAAGCATGTGCTGTTAAAAATAATCTTGTGAAGAACTGATCTAGTCCAGTGCTTCTCATACTTTATGCTTAATGCACAGACAGAACCATCTTGAGAATCTTGTTAAAACATGTATAAGCAGATTCTGATTACAGAGGCATGGAGTGAGTTCTTAGATTTGTCATTTCTAATAAGTTCCCAGCAGATGCTGATGCTGCTGGTCCTCAGCTCACACTTAGCATAGCAAGACTCCAGCCAGCCTCCCTGTCTCCGGAGTTGGAGCAGAACTGTGAACTCTCTGAGCTGGAAAACTTGAAAATTGTACAGCAGCCAGAATGCACCTCTGTGTTGTCTAAGCAAGGAGCAAGAATCTGGGTCAAGTGTTGGACAGAATATTAGCACTTGTTAAAATTGAAATGGAGTGGTGGAGAAGAGACAGGAGGATTCAAAGAATCCTGGTTGAAAAAAATTGAGATACAGTAGGCAGGAGATAGGAATCGGTCAGAAAAGCAAAAGAAAATAACGGAAGGAAGAACACGGACAAGATAAATACAATCTAGCATTTCACTGGGTAAATATATTGCCAGATGTCAACTTTGCTGTGCGCCTAAGCAATGTGATGGTCTCAATTTTTTGATGATTATTAAAGAACTTGAGAAGGTGGGAGATGGTCTGGTAATTGGGAAGACATGACCTGGCCCAGGCATAACATAACAATTGTTTTCTTCACTGCTTGTTTCCACATCCAGTGTTGTTATGCCATATTTTGGAAATTTTCTTTGGGAGGTATTCAAACTGATGGTAGAAGTATTGCAGAAGTTGAAAAAAATAGGATTATAAAAAATTCCAACTTACAAAGAAATATATTTAATTATTCTGTAAGTTTGTGAGAGCTAGAATAATTTCCAGTATTTTCCCTTTCAAAAGCTATTCACCATTGTTTTGTTTGTTTAGATAATACAGAGGTTTGGGGGAAGATACAGATGTCAGCCATTTCCAGCAACATTTTTTCAGTAAATCTGAAATGTCTATGAGCAGGAGTTTCCATTGCCAGAATCTGCTGTTCAAGCAGGAACTGACCATGTTCTGTCAAAGTCTCCCTCAAGCAACATGAGGGAGAAAGTCAGGATATATAAAGCATCCCACCTATATATCATATGACCTGCTTGTAAATAAATGTGTTGGGACAAATTGCTACACAAAGCACTTTGCAGGCACTGCAATAATCAGGGGTGACTGAATTAGTGTTTCTGGTCCAAAAAAACTGAAAAAGAAAAGTAAAAAAATGATTATTTTTTTAGTCTACTGACTGAAGTTAAAAAAAAGGACTTTACTTCTCAACTTTAAAAATATTTACAATGATTTTAAGAGACTGCAGATGGTTTCAGAGGTTTACTTACCTTCTTGAAAGGAGAAATGAATTTGACTTTTGCTAAACAACATATGCAGTTTCCACAAGCCAAGACTACCATTTACTGTCTGAATTGTATGTGCTTTTTACTGTAGACAATAATTTTCCCAGTAGTGTCTTTATATTCTGGTTCATCCCTATTATCATTTCTGTCTCTCCTACCTGGAACAGATTTTAAGTAGTTTCATGATAGGTAAAAAAATAAATGTAAAAGAATCATGAAGATTCTTTAAAATAATCTTAAACCTTAATAAAATTGCTGAGACATTTGTGCTTCTTTCCACAAGAGCAATACGAATTTTATTTAGTCTAAATTATCTTCACTTTCCTTACCAGTCTCTGAATTGCTTAAACCTGAACAAAAACCTCAAAGCCTTACCCTCTCAGGGTTTTAGAAATTGAGTATCTGACCCTATTTGGGAAGGATGGGTTTGGCATTGTCGTAGATGATGGTTTTAACCCTCTCCTACATAATGACACACAAGAGGTTTGAAAGGAGAAAGTGAAAGACTAAGCAATCAATAGAATGACTGTCCCCATTAAATCAATTAGAACATTGAACTTTCATTTTTCCTTCATTTGATGATTACAGACTTTTTACTCATCCTGCCTGTCTGCACTTTTGAAGTACATTCTTGTCACAGAATAATGACTTTTATCATTACCTGAAAAATTATTAAAGATTTAGTGCTTCTCAGCATTGTCAAGGATATTCAATCATGCTAATTTGAGGACAGTCCTAGAAAGGGCCCTTTTGGGATAGATGTGCATCTCCAAGTCATTGTAACCAAGACAACAAACATATTTCCAATCTATGCCCATATAATGATCCAGGTTAATAAAAACTGATGGCTTAGTGAAGTTTCTAGAAGATACTTATTCACTTAACGTTATGTAAGCCTCAGACTCTTAGTAATTCTTAGAGAGTGTTAGGTCTTTAGCTCTCACAAAAGTGTTAATTTCTTTAATATCTCTGGTTCAAAAACAATGAAACTATCTTGGAACTTTGGAGTTTCGTTCTACTCTGTTAATATACAGTATCTAGCTTAAGGATTGAGAACATCTGTAAAGTTAAATTGGATGGGTTTGTAAGAAACATATTAGTAATACTGCCTTTTGATGCTTACGAAAAGGGTGCAAAAGAAAGAGAGTCCCTGCCCATTTTCAAGAATAGTAATTGAATTGCCATGGCATGATATTGGAAAATAAAGGCATCTATAAGAAATCATGCTTACCATAACGTGCATCTCCCCAGATCAGCAAATACAGTTGTGTTGAATTCCGAGAAGACAAGGCCTACACCCTCCACAACGTGTAGTTCATGCCCCTAAACGTATGCATTCTCAATCTGTTCTCTGCCTAACAGTTATAAGTATAAAGGGAAATCTGACTAACTTAGCAGATTTTGGCCCTAACTTGCCCTTGAGAGTCATGAATTTACTTAACTTTAACATAAATCTATGTATTTTAAAACTTTGCCATGAGGTTCATCCTTTCATCATTCAAGTTAATACAGCAGACTTCATATTCTTGTCAATAAGGTATGAGGTTTATATAAAAAGACAGGGCAGGGTAGTATCCATTAAATGACAAATGAGCAATGCTGACTTAGGAATCTATATTTCTTTTGAACCTGTTCTGACTCAGATATTATTATTCTGTAAACTGGAATCTCTCTGTCCTTGCCTGGGTTACCCTAGTATGTGTTTTATAGTTTCTGGCACTGATAAGTTCTCTACTGTTCCTAAATGTCATTTAGAGATATGGTGTTAATTTATTTACAGCACTTCTCTGTATTCTGTGCAGAACAAGTGCTCCTAATGATGCTGTGAAGAACAGGTGCTCCTAATGATTCACACTCAATGCTATCCTTGACAGCTGGATCAAATTCTTGAACTACTGAGAATTATCAGTTTTCTGCAGGCATAGGTGACTCAAATTCTCCAACTAATGGCAAATAGCTTTCATTGTATAGCCTGACTTGTTGGCAACATACCCTTTTCTTTAGCAACTTCAATAATACAAACCCACAATGTTTTAAATAAGCCTATGTCAGATGCTTAACAACATTTCGAGTGAAACTAAAATCATTCAAAACCCAAAAGTGGTTTTATGAGAAATGGCCAATTTGAGTATGTGAGCATACTTATTAGAAATAATAAAAGTAATACCATTTTGGTATAGAATTCTAAATAAAATCCACCATAAGATATTTAAAAGTGTATGTAGGTTTATTTGTTTTGGTTATGGAACATACTGGAACACAATACAAGAAGCACAGAGATCACAATTATTTATTATGGTTCAATGGAGAAATATTAAAGTAGCAGGACCACAGCCAGCAGAATTAGCAACAATTGTTTATGATAAGTACCCAATACTGCATTGGAACGCATATGCTTTGGACTGGGACTGTACTGTGAAACACAGAATAAAATTTCAGTCATATCAAAGAAGATCACTACTTGACAGGTATTTGTAGTTAAGTGGCACTTTTTTAGAACTAACTTACTAATAATCTTTATTGGTTAATATATAACTAAGTTATTTGAAAATCCACTGCTTTTTAAAAATCATAGCTACATAAGCTCTTGGGGTTAGGTCAGAGAGACAATTTTGAGTTTAAAAGATGGATTGATAACTAATGGTGACTGACAATCAAGAAGACCTTTTGAATTTCTTTATCCTTAGCACTACGCAAATATTGAGGGATGTAAGATCCATTCTACAACCAAAGATTATCCAACTCTCTTGTATTATCTTCCAATATTAAAAATGTTTTGAGACAAGATTCTAAATGAGTGACTCAGTGATTTGTTTTAGTCCTATAAAAAACATGTAATATGCATCCCAATTCTTCACTTAATGAGAGAACCACATATTCAAAATATTAAGTCACTTGGATGAATGTAATATTAATCACAAATTTAGATGAGAAAATGGAAGACTAAATTTTTAGTCAACGTATTATGAGTGCAAACTGGGAGATGTGAAGCAATTAAGACTTTAGCTCCTTTTTACTGTCAAAATCAATCTCCTCTAAGAATACGATCAGAAAGAAACAAAGGGAATTGACTCTTTAGGACAGTATGTGGTAGGACTCACAAAATGGCAGAAATTAAGTCATATCTTAAGAAGAACTGGGTTGAGCAGGCAAGGCAAACAAGGTGGAGGAGGCCAATCAGCATTCAGGATGGGCAAATATTAATAAAGGAATGATAAGGATTGAGATCTAGGCAAGGTAAACAACATGGAAACAGAAATTAATACAATAAGAACAACATGTCATTATAGAATGATGAGTATTTGAGTCTAGCTGGATTGCCAGGTTCTTTCACCAGCAGCAGGAAGAAATTCTCTTTTACAACTCTTAAGATTTGATTGTCAGCTAAAAGAAGATGGGCACAATTTGTGAGTAACTGATTGTTGTTTCAGCAAACAAGAGGCATTCTCATTAAAGTATTTCAGAAAAGCAAATCTGAATGTATAAAAGTTGAGAAAAAATGGCAAAGTAAGGGCTCAAAGAAGCAGTCCATCCACTGAGGTACCTGTAAGCTGGAAAAAAAATGCAAAATTTTGGGAGCTCTGAAGTATAATAAAAGACTTACATCAATCGTGAGATTGCTTAATGAATAAACAATATGTGAAATTTTGGCAAGAAAGTATCGTATTTCTGCTTACCTGCCAATCATCTCCTATTGCCCAGCAGTCCATACAGCTGGCAGTTCATGATCCTGGTGTGGCTTGCTAGTACCAATACAGACCTATTTTTTGTTTGTTTGTTTGTTTGTTTTGAGACCGTGTCTGGCTCTGTCCACCAGGCTGGAGTGCAGTGGCACGATCTTGGCTCACTGCAACCTCCACCTCCCAGACTTTTTGATCCACCATCATTATTTCTGGTTCACCAGCTACATAGAGCCCCTTATCAAGCCAGCCAGATCCTAGCTCATGCCTGTGCCATATGGGAATTGAGGTTGCTTCAGGAAAATAAAACTTCAGGGCTTGCCTCTGTCACATCCCATTATAAGGCCAAGTTCCTAAAGTCATTGCTCAAGGTTGGTATGAAAACAGCATCCCAAGAGTGACCTTTTCTTGGCTCTCTCAATAGAAAGTAACAGCAATCTCTTCCTCCTTCTATACTTTAATGTAATCATTCCTTATCATAAGTATCTCCTTCCTACACCTTGCCACAACAAGTGAAAAAATTGGTGATTGCTTTCTTCTTTTCCTCTCTCCCTTCTTTTTTCCTCCTTTCAAACATTTCCTAGCCAGATACAGGCAGTATTTCCCTATTCTTCCTCTATGCTCTATTTTCCTTGTTCCATTGGGAAGTACAAACCTAAAGTCCTGCGTGGATAGGGTAAGGAATAATATATTGGCTTCCCCGGGCCAACACTTCATAGTCTACAGTTTGGAAAGTACTTTTAAAGACAATACTGGCTTTGTAAGGCTGCCATCTAGTGGCATAATCCAATTTTGAATATTAATGACTATCACTTAGGTCTTCCATAACCAGTTACAATCACTTCTCAGACAGATGAATGCCTAGGGAAAATTAAGTCAATTGTAGTTTACAGAGGAAGGCAAAACGAGACTAACCTGTTAGTTCAGGGAGAAGTGATTGATAAACAAATTTGGATAACAGTGTCAATTTGTGACAGTGAAACAGTAACCAGGAAGTATACTAGTATTTCTGACATTGATTACCCTGATACGTTATATGGGTCTGAGTGTTTGGGTTCAGAATGAGGTTCTCTGATTTGTTCTATCGCCAGAGAGATATTTGATTGATAACTCTGAGAGAGAAAGTACTATATACAAAGGCTCTCAGCCACAGGAAACCTTATCCTTTAGGATGAAAGGACAAAATAGATGGAGATGATATATTTTATAGGTATATTTTTGAATTTATTAAGAATTCCCAACCTATAGTCATCTCCATTTTTCCATTGTGCAGTCTGATTCACTTGCCCTCTAATTCTGTATTGTATCTATGAGAAAATATATAAAACTGTGAGGAAAAAATGCCAGGTATAAGATGTGAGCATTTCCACAGTCAGAGAAGAGAACTGAAAATCTTAATGTCTATTTAAAATGCTCTAGGCTCTTTAATAAAAATGCTAACATAACACGAAGTACACTATCAAACATATTTGCACACTAAATATTCCCTAATGTTGTACAAATACTAGATCTTACCAGAAACTGATTTATATTCCACTTTATTAAAATCTCATTTTTCCCACTTCATTAATTATTTCAAAGGCAATTTTCACAAGCATGTGACTATAAAGTGTTTGTATTTTTTATCCTCCTTAAATACGTTCTAAAGTTTAGCACAGTGGGAAGTCCCTCCTCTGTTTGAAATTATATATAGCTGTGCTAAACAAAATAATTTGGAAATTTTCAAACAGGACATATTAATTTAATTAAAATAAATTCCGTACTGTAGGAGTCCAACCCGATTTAAAACTTGCCATTTGATGATCAAAAATCAATCTTGCTTCAAATAAAACATTAACTTATAGGTTAACAATAGAAAAATCACTTAATACCAGTTGAATGATCAAGTTGCATTCAATTTCAAATGAATTGTTTATATATACAAACCATAGGATAGTGTTGATTTAGCAAATGTGCTTCACTTCATTCAACTTATTTATATACACATGCACAGAAACAGCCTGTAAAATATTCACTATATCCTAACTATGTATTTAACAAAAATTCTTTTAAGTATTATTATTTCGGTAATTCTCATGACACCTCTAACTGTACAAATATTTTGAATCTTGCCTTAAATAATGTCAAGTTTGTATTGCTGAATGTTTTTAAGGATTCAAATATCAAAAGGCAAGGAGTACTATTTTAGGCAGCAATTTCTTGGAAGCATGGTCATACGGTACAGCAGTTATACAAGTCAATCTGTTGACTCTCCAATAATTTCATACGCCTACACTGGCACTCAAACTTTTGATTCTTGGAATCATGCCATGAATAAATTGGTCTGTTGAGCAAAATCTATTCAGCCAGACAGATTTACATTTAAATAAAATCTGAAATCAACTTAGTTCACTCAGCACAGCAGTACCTGGTCCTCAGTAGTGTGTCTTCTTGCCTTTGAGTATCAGTCGAGAGTAGCCCCTCTAGAACTAAAAGCAGTGAAATAATGGCAAACTTCCAAAAACCTGAATTGATTCTAGAAACCTACAGATCAAGAGAAACCTTTAACCATTCCAGAAACCTGAAATGACTTCAGAAACCAATAGATCCAGAGGAGCTTTTAGCCATACCAAAGTTTTACCATCACTGACCAGGAGGGAAAACGCTTATTAATCTGAATGTTGCATGGTATCCCCTTGAAGCACAATGTTGAGACAGAATCCAGCAATATTGACTTAGGGGAAAACTTTCCTAAGGCAAAGCACAATGACGACAGATATAGAGTTACTGGTCATTATATTGTATGCTGTGTGGTGAAGTTTTTATGAAGAACATAGGCTTAGAATAATGTATCTTGATGCATGGAAAAAGACTAATAAGCAATTTGGGAAGCCTAGCAGAGGAAAAGTAGTCATCCAAAACTGGAACTATTAAGTCTCAATATCACAGAAGCAAGATGAGTGTATGCTTTTAAAACGTATTTGAAAATTCTTTGACAAGTTTCCTATCAAGAGATGGGAAAATTTCCCACTCCACTACTTTTTGAATATAGACTGGCCTTAGTGACCAAAGTCTAATAAAAAGATTGCAGCTGAAGTGACATTGTGCAACTTCTGAGGTTAGATTAGAAGAGGTAACACTGCTTCTGAGTGGCTCTCTCAGGACATTTGCCTTTGGAACAAAGATGCCATGGTGTAAGGAAGACCTAGCTACATAGAAAGGCCACATGTAGATGATTCTATTGTTAGCCCCTGCTATGACTCCAACCAAAACCTAACATCAACCACCAGACATGGGAGTAAAGAAGGTTTTGAGAAGATTTCAGCTCCAACCACTTTCTGAGTGCAGCAGTGTGACAGACTTCAACTGAAATCTACCAAGCTGAGCTCAGTCAAACCCTAAAACTATAAGGAGATAATAATTTTAGTTGATTGCTATTTTACACCACTAAGTATGGATCAAATTATTAACCCAGACATGATAATCAAATCAATGGGACATGTGCAGGGGTAGTACCCCTTAGAAGTGGTTTGTGTGAATATTTTTGCTGCTTCTAGCATGTTTCCCTAGTTTCATCGAAAGACTAAGACAATTTTCAAGTGTCTAACAGAGACACTGAAATGTAATTCAAGTAAAACAGTATGAGATTGAAAATAATGGCCATCTGCTTTGTCTACTATTTTCATATTATAAAGTGAAGTGATTTGTATAAAATTTAAGAAATGGAAAGCTAAAGAAGAAGAATTGTTTTATTTGTGAAAGTGTAACCTGACCATTTGCCATAAATATATTAGGCACCTTGACAGGTATAGTCTTTATACCAGTATAAATCAGGTATATTCACATATGATAGCATTATAGAACTAACCACTCAACCAAGTTTTGCCTGTTAATTTGTATATTTACATCATGTTGTTCCAAAAAGGATTTGAGAAAGCTTTAAGAAATATAGAAGGTTGGTGTCTCATATGGTTTGACTCTGTGTCCCCACTTAAATCTCAACTCAAATTCTAATCCCCATGTGTCGAGGGAGACACCTGGTGGGAGGTGACTGGATCATGGGGACGGTTTCCCCATGCTGTTTTTGTGATAGTGAGAGATCTAATGGCTTAAAAGTGGCAGTTTCCCCTGTGCTCTCTCTCTCTCTCCCTCTCTCTCTCTCTCTCTCTCTCCTGCTGCCTTGTGAAGGAAGTACCTGCTTCCCCTTTGCCTTCTGCCATGATTGTAAATTTCCTGAGGGCTCCCCAGCCATGCGAACTGTCAGCCAATTCAACCTCTTTTGTTTACAAGTTACCCAGTCGCAGGTAGTATCTTTATAGCAGTGTGAAAATGGACTAATGCAGTGCCAGTATAAAAAAATCACATGTAGCCCATAAATATAAATACCTATTATGTACCCATAATAATTACAAATAAAATATTTTTAAAATTTATTTAAATAATAGAGAAGGTTAGAAAATAAACCATAAGCTTAAAAAATTGTACCAAGAGAAAACAAAAAAATGAAGAATGATGACAAAGTATACCCACAAGTTAGGCTAAAATTAATCATAACTCAGTTATGACTTATAGCTTGTGGGAAATACATTTCTAACATTCAATATGAGGTATTAAATTTATAGTTTCATAATTTAAAAGATTGGCCGAATGAAACAAAATAATTACTCAATAGCACTCAATCCTTGAACTACAAAAGAATTTTCCCCCTTATGGGGAGTGTCAAAAAATAAGACATGCACTATAATGAACATCTTTTCAATGATTACATTGACATTTTCCAGAGTACTTCTCTTCCTTTGCTTTCTGTCTTTCTTTTGCTTTTTTTCTTAAGGTTTAAATTACATAAGTGATGCCTTTTTATTGAAAAAAATAGAGAATTTTATAAATGAAAACTTAAAAGAAACCCTTTCATCTTTGCCACTACCAACACTTCATTTGAAATGTCTATTTAATCAAACAAGAAATTCTGCACAAATTATTTACTTTTATTGAAATAATGGCCAAAAATTCTAAATTAGCTGAAAACTATAACAGATCTGACAAACTCAACAAAATCCAAGAAAAAAACCATTAAAGTACATCAACATACATTATAATCATATTGCTCAACACCAACAATAAAAAGACAATCTTAAAAGCAGCCAGAAAAAGAGATCTGTTACATAGAGAGTAATAAACTTAGGGATGACAGCAGATTTCTTATTGAAAAACATACAAAATAAAAAGCACAGAGAAAGAAAAACCATAAACCCAACATTTTATTATAAGCAAAAATACCATTAAAAACAAAGGCAAAATGAAGACTTTTTTATCATGAAGGACTGAATTGACATATAACAATATATTTATATTTAAAGCATACACTTAATTTTGGCATATGCACGTACTCATGAAACCAACACGATCAAGATAATGAACATAGCCATCACCCTCAAAAGTTTTATCATGCCTCTTATGTAATCTCTCCCTATTTCCATACCCTTTCTTTAGCATCTCCAGACAACCACTCTTTGGTTTTCCGTTAAATAGCTTGCATTTCTTACAATTTTATACAAAGAGCATCATATAAATAGGAAATAATCAGTTTTTTTCTGTTTTTTAATTCACTCAGCATAATTATTTTAGATTCGTTCATCTTGTTACATATAGTAGTAGCTCATCCTTTTTATTATGGAGTACTATTTTATTGCACAGATATACCAAGATTTGTTTACTCATTCACCTGTTA
Organism: Mandrillus leucophaeus; assembly: GCF_000951045.1. Classification (NCBI taxonomy): domain Eukaryota; kingdom Metazoa; phylum Chordata; class Mammalia; order Primates; family Cercopithecidae; genus Mandrillus; species Mandrillus leucophaeus. The sequence goes on from NW_012105464.1 coordinate 2,498,427, forward strand.
ATGGGCATTTTTGTTGTTTCAAGTTTTTGTCTATTAAAAATAAACACTTGACCAGGTACAGTGGCACAATTCTGTAATCCCAACACTTTGGAGGCTAAGGCAGGAGGACTGCTTGAAGCCAGGAGTTCAAGACCAACCTGGGCAACATAGCATGACTGTGTCTCTACAGGAAACAAAAATTAAAAAATTAGCCAGCTGCAGTTTTGCGTGCCTGTAGTCCCAACTACTTGAGAGGCTGAAGCAGGAGGGTCACTTGAACCCAGGAGCTCGAGGGTGTAGTGAGTTATGATCATGCCACTGTACTCCAGTTTGGGCTACAGAGCAAAACCCTTTCTCCAAAAGAAAAAAAAAAAAAAAAAAAAAAAAACCTCTGCAAATGAACATATGCTTTTATTTCTTTTGAGTTAATGCCTTAATGTGGAATGTAGGGATCACATCATAGCCCTATGAGGTGGCCTAGGCCTGGTGTCTCCCTCTTTGACCCAGAAATCCCATTACTAGGTTTATACCCAGGAGAATATAAGTCATTCTACCATAAAGACACATGCACACGAATGTTCATTGCAGCACTATTCACGATAACAAAGACATAGAATCAGCTTAAATGTCCATCAATGACAGACTGGATAAAGAAAATGTAATACATATACACCATGGAATACTATGCAGCCATAAAATGGAACAAGATGATGTCTTTTGCAGGAACATGGATGGAGCTGGAGGCCACTGTCCTTAGCAAACTAAAGCAGGGACAGAAAAGGAAATCCCACATGTTCTCATTTGTAAGTGGGAGCTAAATGTTGAGAACTCATGAACACATCGAAGGGAACAACAGACCCTGGAGTCTACTTGAGTGTGAAGGGTAGAAGCAGGAGAGGAGCAAAAAAAATTAACTACTGTGTACTAGGCTTAATACCTGTGTGATGAAATAATGTGTACAACAAAGCCCTATAACACAGATTTACCTATATAAGAAGCCTGCAGATGTACCCCTGAACTTAAAATAAAAGTTAAAAAAATTAAATAAATGGTACATATTAAAACTCATTTTCCTGTATCTTTTAATGGTATCAAAAATTCAATTTGACTAGCCCCTATTTTCTAGCTATAGAAGCCTTAGAACTTTAAACATTACTACAAAGGGACACACCAGGCCCAGGCCGCTTCATGGAAAATGAGTACTTCTCAAATGTACAAAGGCTGAAATAATTAATTAGTGAAAGACTGGCACTATAAGATATACATACATAAAGTAGTACATTTATAAAATATGTCTGTCAGACTTTCGTAATATTGGTTGAAATGGAAATGGACTTGGAGATATTGACTTAAGATTCATCATCATAGGGATGGCTGATATCATAGATGGTAGGAAGGCTGTGGAAAACAAAAAAGAGGCACAAAGTCAAAAGTATGGGAAGCACCGATGATGGATGAGAGATTTATTTGATGAGTGCCTAATATACCAGGTACCATGCAAGGTGTGTAACATACTTTATCTCATTTCCCTTACAATATGCCTATGAGGTAGATATAATAATTCCTGTTTTGTAGATGAGAAAACTAGAACTCTGAGAATTTAAGTAAATTTCCTAAGAATATACGGCTAAGAAATGACAGAAGGATACAAAATGAATATGCAAAAAGCAGTAGCATTTATATATGTTAACAGCAAACAATATAAAAAAAAGAAATGAAGAAAGCAATGCCATCTAAACAGCTGCAAAAATATAAAATACATGGCAATAAATTTAAACGAGAAGAGAAAGATCGCTACACTGAAAACTATAAAACACTGATGAAATATAAATCCCATAAATATATACACCTGCTATGTAACCAGAAAAATTTTAATTTAAAAAGTTTTTTAAAATACTAATGAGATTCTTCACAGAAATAGAAAAAAAAATTCTAAAATGTATATGGTATCGCAAAAGCCCCCAAATACTCATACCAAATCTGAGCAGAAAGAACAAAGCAGGAGGCATCACACTATCTGACTTCAAACTATAATACAAAGCCATAGTAACCAAAACAGCACTGTACTGGCATAAAGACAGACACTTAGACCAATGGAACAGAATAGAGCACGCAGAAATATATCCATGCATTTATAGCCAACTCATTTTCTATGAAGATGCCAAGAGTGTATATTGGGGAAAGGACAGTCTCTTTAATAAAAACTGGCTAACCATATGTAGAAGAATAAAACTAGACCCCTGGCCCTCACCATATAGAAAAATCAAATCAAAATAGATTAAAGACTTAAATCAAAAACCTGAAACTATGAAACTACGAGATAAAAACAGGGGAAATGCTCTATCATGTTGGCCTGGACAAAGAGTTTTTGAGCAAAACCTCAAAAGCACAGGCAAAAAAAGTAAAAATAGACAAATGGCATTACATCAAGATAAAAAGCTTTCACACAGCAAAGGATAAAACAAAGTGAAGACACAACCCACAGAATAAAGAAAATATTTGGAAACTATCCATCTGACAAGAGATCAATAACTAGAATATATTAGGAACTCAATGGTAAGAAAACAAATAATCCAATTTTAAAATGGGCAAAAGATCTGAATAGATATTTCTCAAAAGAAGACAAACAAAGGCCAATGGGTATATAAAATAATGCTCACCATCACTAATAATCAGAGAAATGAAAATCAAAACCACAATGAAATATTATCTCACCCTAGTTAAAATGGCTTTTATAAAAAGGGAATTAGTGAGTCTGGCAAAGATGTAGGGAAAGGAGAACCTTCATACACTTTAATGGGAATGTAGATTAGTACAGCCACTGTGGAAAACAGTATGGAGGTTTATTTTAAAAAAAGAATCTACCATATGATCCAGCAATCCCATGAGAGCTTATATATCCAAAAGAAAGTAAATCAATATATCAGAGATGTCTGCACTCCCATGTTTATTGCAGCAATATTCACAATAGCCAATATACAGAATCAACCTAAGTGTTAATCAACAGATGAATGGATAAAAAAGTGACATATATACACAATATAATATTATTCATCCATAAAAATGAGACCCTGTCATTTGCAGCAACATGAATGGAAGTGGAGGTCATTACGTTGAGTGAAATAAGCCAGGCACAGAAAGACAAATATCACATGTTCTCTCTCACATATGGACTCTATAAGAGAGGACTTCATGAAGATAAGAGTAGATTGGTGATCACCAGAGGCCAGGAAGGTTTGTAAGGAGTAGGAATGAAGAGAAGTTGACTAATGGATGCAAAAATACAGTTAGATAGAAAGAATAATACCTCATGTTCAATAGTTCAGTAGGGTGATTTTAATAACAATACTCTATTGTATACTTCAAAATAATTAAAGGAAATTAATTCTAACGTTTCTAGGATACAGAAGAGATAAATGTTTAAATTGACAGATATCTCAATTACCCTGATTTGATAATTACACATTATATAAATATATCAAAATATTGCATGTACCTGGAAAATGTGTAAATCTGTTATGTATAAATACAAATTATTCAAAAATAAATTTAGGAAAAATCTCATTTGCAATAACCACAAAAATAATTAGGACTCTATTGAAGGAGGTGAAAGACCACTACAATGAAAACAATAAAACAGCAATGAAAGAAATTGAGGAAGACACAAATAAATGGAATGATATCCCCTGTTCTTAGAATGGAATAATTAGTATTTTTAAAATGTCCATATTACCCAAAAGGATCTACAGACACAATGCAATCCCTATTATAATTCAAATGATTGCATTGGGAGTTATACCTGATGTAAATGACGAGTTGATGGGTGCAGCACACCAACATGGCACAAGTATACATATGTAACAAACCTGCACGTTATGCACATGTACCCTACAACTTAAAGTATAATAATAATAAATAAATAAATAAATAAATAAAATAAAATAAAATAAAATGTCCATATTACCCAAAAGGATCTACAGACACAATGCAATCCCTATTATAATTCAAATGACTTTCTTTTACAAAAACAGAAAAAAAAAAAATCCTGAAATTCATATAGAACCACAAAAGATCCTGAATAATCAAAGCATTCTTGAGCAAAAAGAACAAGGCTGGAGGCATCACACTTCCTGACTTCAAAATATGCTACCAAGCTATAGTAATCAAATAGTGTTGTACTAGCATAAAAACATATACATAAAACAATAGAATAAAATAGAGAACCCAGAAATAAACACATGCATTTATGGTCAATTGGTTTTCAACATAGGTGCCAAAAACACACAATGGACAGAGGACAATCCCTTCAATTAGTGGTACTGAAACAATATCCACAGGCAGAAAAATGAAAGTAGATCATCATCTCACATCATGTACAAAAATGAAAGATTTAAATATAAGACTTGAAATTATAAAACTACTAGAAGAAAGCATAGGGGGAAAAGTTCTGTGACATTGGTCTGGGCAATTGGTTTTTTGAATATGAACCCAGAAGCACAGGCAACAAAAGCAAACATAGACAAATAACACACATCAAACTAAAAAGGTTCCCCATAGCAAAAAAACAAACAAACAAAAACAAAAAACAGTGAAGACACAACTTACAGAATGGGAGAAAACATTTTTAAACCATATATCTGATAAAAGACTAACATCCAAAATATATAAGGAATTCAAAAAACATGAAAACAATAAAAAAAAATTAAAACAATGGTTAAAAGATTTGAAAAAGCATTTTTTTAAGGAAGGCATACAAATGGCCAACATGAAAAAATCATCATCACTAATCATCAGAGAAATGCAAAATAATACTACAATGCAATGTCATCTCACACCTATTAGAATGGCTATCATCAAAACAACAGAAGATAATAAGTGATGGAGAGGATGTGGAGAAAAGGGAATCTTTGCACACTGCTGGTGGGAAGATAAATTAGTACAGTCACTATAGAAGACAGTATGGAGATTCCCCAAATACTAAAAATAGAACTATCATGTGATCCAGCAATCCCACTACTGGGTATATATCTAAAGGAAATGAAATAAGTATATTGAAGAGATATCTGCACTTCCATGTTCATTGCAGCATTATTCACAATAGCCAAGATATAGAATCAACCTAAGTGTCCACCAACAAATGAATGGATAGAGAAAAAATTGTGTATATGTACATAATGCAAAACTATTCAGCCTTCAAAAAGAAGAAAATTCTCTCACTGGCAACATCATGGATGCACCAGGAAGACATTATGTTAAGTGAAATAAACCAAGTACAGAAAGACAAATACTGAATGATCTCACTTACATGTGGAATCTAAAACAGTTGAACTTACAGAAATAAAGACTGTAATATTGGTTACCAGGGGCTTGGGGAGGAGGAGGGTTGGGCAGATGTTGGCCAAAGGATACAAAATTTCAGTTAGATGGGAGCAATTAAGTTCAAGAAATGCATTGTGTACCATGGTGACTATAGTTAATAACTATAATATTGTATTCTTGAAAATTGCTCAGAGTAGATTTTAAGTGTTCTCACGACAAAACACAAATGATGAGAGGTAATGTGAATGTTAATTAGCCCAATTTTGCCATTACACAGTATATACACATATTTCAAAACATGTCGTACGTGATAGATATATACAAATTTTGTCAATTAAAATAAATAAGAAAAAAAGAGTTATACCTTCAAGTTGTTTCATTAAAGAAAGAAAAAGGAGAAATTCTAGGGGAATAAATGACTGAAATCCTCTATCTTCTTTCAGCCCTATTTCATTGTGGGGGATCCTTCACTCCACCATTTTCTCAATACACAGTGGTGAATGACCCACTTGTTTACAGCAGATCAGTAGCCCCTTCTGTTTCCAATCTGTTTTTTGGATTTCCCCTATACCGAATATACCAGCTCTACTTTGTTATGAGTATTGCTTTTATCTTTACAACTACTCTTATCCTGGTTGACACTTAATGTCTTTTCTGTTTCGATGAATTACTCCAGCCTTAAGGGGTCCTGCTACTACTCCGGCAACTCCCTGTTCCTTCCCATCTAATAAACGTAAGTAACATAATTTGATCCTCGTAGCCTCCTCTTGGTAATCTCTCTAGCTAGAACATGGAGTCAGATTAAAAATCAGAGTCTTCTCAGTTCACCTCAGGGGAGCAGTTAATAGAAACTGGAAGCACTAACTCAAGCATCAAAGAAATCAAATAACAAGAAAGGATGAATAATAGTTTTTAATAGTGGGAGGCCGCTATCTTCAGTGACATAATGAATGTGCATCAATGTCACTCTAAAATGTGGTTTCTAATGAATTTTAAATGTAATGTGCGATTTTTTAGTAGTTAATCATAAAAAGGAAATAATCTAGGTTAGAGTCAAATAATGTGAAGCTTGTTCTGAGATTCCTTCCACAGGTGCTTTCCTTCTGTTGACCCACTATCCGCCTCCACCAACGTAGGAACAAGGGTGCAAATTAGGCAGCTGTGATCTGTAACTGCCTTGCCAGAACTATGACATATTGTAAGAGAAGAAATGACCCTCTACCTGTCACATTTTTAACCTCTTCCTTACTGAGTCATATTTAATCATATTTCAAAACAGGAATAAGTAAATCACACTACAGATTCCTGTATATGTTTTTTTCAATGAATCCATTAACCAGTTCCATTGTAGATAGATTATATCAATTCAAAAATGTAAATTTCAGCTTTTCAAATTCAGCTCAGTAAAATTCTAAACTTCGTTTTGAGAGATCTGTTTACATGGGAAATTTATAACTTTCTGGCAGATAACTTGAAACACAGGAATAGCTAAATGAGAAAGTATTTGAGGGACACTATAGAGATTATCAATATTTCTGCTAATTTTTCACATTTTTGTTTGTTTGTTTGTTTGTTTTTGAGACAGAGTCTTGCTCTGTTGCCCAAGCTGGAGTGCAGTGGCGCAATCTCGGCTCACTGCAACCTCAACCTCCTGGATTCAAGCAATTCTCCTGCCTCAGCCTCCTGAGTAGCTGGGATTACAGGCACCCACCACCATGCCCAGTTAATTTTTGTATTTTTAGTAGAGACGGGGTTTCACCATGTTGGTCAGGCTGGTCTTGAACCCCTGACCTTGTGATCCACCCACCTCGGCCTCCCAAAGTGCTGGGATTACAGGCGTGAGCCACCACGCCCGGCCCCACATTTTGTTTTTTCTCTTCCACATTTTTCCACAAGAAAAATCAGAAAAGAACACTTTCCATGGTCAGAAAGCATGACATTGTTGCCATATATGGAACAATTAAAAGTTATATCTCATCTGGAAGAAATATGATGGAAAAATTAATAAAGGAGGACCAGGTGGTAGAGGATTTAATGAAATGAAGGAATAATGAAAGGGTGTCTTAAACTAAGGCTACTCCATCACTTCACTTGTATTAAAGATAAGATATAGGTAGCCAGGATTTGGTCTAGGAATCTCTATATTAATGCTATTGGATAAGCTTTAGAAGTAGATGAAATTCATGAGGTGAATTATCATTGCAAACCCTGAATTTTTCATCTCTATCTCTGCCTAAATTCTGCACCAAATCCACTCTACTGAAAGCTTTAGCATGACAGAAGTGACATGTTAAAATAAACATTGCTGTCAGAGTAATCTTTCTAAAATGCAAGTCCGACTACATTACTCTCTTTCATAGAGTCATCGTTGCTCTCCTTTATAAGTTCATATTCCCTGACATGGCTTGCATGGCCATATGCTATCTTGCCCCGTCTCTTAAAACTTCCCTGTCCTGACTGAATTAAGAAAATGTGGCACATATACACCGTGGAATACTATGCAGCCATAAAAAAGGATTAGTTCGTGTCCTTTGTAGGGACATGGATGCAGCTGGAAACCATCATTCTCAACAAACTACCACAAGAACAGAAAACCAAACATCGCATGTTCTCACTCATAGGTGGGAATTGAACAATGAGATCACCTGGACACAGGAAAGGGAACATCACACACCGGGGCCTGTTGTGGGGTTGGGAGAGGTGGGAGGGATAACATTAGGAGATATACCTAATGTAAATGACGAGTTAATGGGTGCAGCACACCAACATGGCACATGTATACATATGTAGCAAATCTGCACGTTGTGCACATGTACCCTAGAACTTAAAGTATAATAAAAAAAAGAAAAGAAAAGAAAAAAAAAGAAGCATTAAAAAAAAAAAAAAACTTCCCTGTCCTGGGCCGTGAGTGGTGGCTAACGCCTGTAATCCCAACACTTTGGGAGGCCAAGGTGAGCAGATCACGAGGTCAAGGGATCAATATCATCCTGGCCAACATGATGAAACCCCATCTCTACTAAAAATGCAAAAATTACCTGGGTGTGCTGGTGCACAACTGTAGTTCCAGCTACTCAGGAGGCTGAGGCAGGAGAATCCCTTGAACCCGGGAGGCGGAGGTTGCAGTGAGCCGAGATTGTGCCACTGCACTCCAGCCCTGACAACAGAGTGAGACTCTGTCTCAAAAAAAAAAAACAAAAAAAAAAAACAAACAAACAAAAAACTTCCCTGTCCTTTCCTTGTCTTCCCCATTTTTAATTTCTTTTAGGAAAGCTGTCCTTTTGTATGGTATACTTTCACCAATCTGGACAAGCACTCATCCCCTTGATCTGGCTAATACCTCAATATCATTCATATCTCATATCTACTTCCTCTGCAAAGCTTTCCCTGATCATGTCCCTCCAACCTAGTGTCCCTGTTATGTGATTTTATAGTACCTTACACTTAACTTTTAGTACTACACTGACTCTATACCATCATAGTGTATTTATCTACCTTTCTTACTAAACTACAAATGCATTCTTTGTCATTGTTTCCTTAGCACCTCATACCCTACCTGACACACAGAATGTCATGAATACTTGTTGAATGTTTAATCAAAACAAAAAACAAAGAAGCAGACCCTATTGCAGAAATCATCTATGTAATATTAATTAACAGTTTTGTCAGAAATATGAAAATAAGAGCATTCTGCATTTTGAGTAATCACATTCATATTGGTAGGAAATATGATCAAAGTTCTTTATTTTTGAGCCAAACCCATTGTCTGAGGGGCATATAAATTGACTAATACTAAGATTTTAAAATGAAACCAATCTGGCTCCTTCTTATTTTGTGCAAGTGGAAAACTTCCACAAGAGCAAAGACAGAAGGGAGAAAACAGAAATAACTGGAAGCTAGTGAAAGATTGGTGGTTGCAGTGGGGAATGTATGGTGCTTAACATTTGTCATTACTCAGAAATTCATAATTTTGCAATGCAAGTCTCATCCTCATCCTCATTTCCAAAGTTTTGTGTGTGTGTGTGTGTGTGTGTGTGTGTGTTTTAATTTTTTATTATACTTTAAGTTCTAGGGTACATGCGCACAACGTGAAGGTTTGTTACATATGTATACATGTGCCATGTTGGTGTGCTGCACCCATTAACTTGTCATTTACATTAGGTATATCTCCTAATGCTATCCCTCTCCCCTCCCCCGACCCCACAACAGGCCACGGTGTGTGATGTTCCCCTTCCTGTGTCCAAGTGATCTCCTTGTTCAATTCCCACCTATGAGTGATGCGGTGTTTGATTTTCTGTTCTCGCGGTAGTTTGTTGAGAATGATGGTTTCCAGCTGTATCCATGTCCCTACAAAGGACACGAATTCATCCTTTTTTATGGCTGCATAGTATTCCATGGTGTATATGTGCCACATTTTCTTAATCCAGTCTGTCATTGATGGACATTTGGGTTGGGTCCAAGTCTTTGCTATTGTGAATAGTGCTGCAATAAACATACGTGTGCATGTGTCTTTATAGGAGCATGATTTATAATCCTTTGGGTACATACCCAGTAATGGGATGGCTGGGTCAAATGGTATTTCTAGTTCTAGATGCTTAAGGAATCGCCACACTGTCTTTCACAATGGTTGAACTAGTTTACAGTCCCACCAACAGTGTAAAAGTGTTCCTATTTCTCCACATCCTCTCCAGCACCTGTTGTTTCCTGACTTTTTAGTGATTGCCATTCTAACTGGTGTGAGATGGTATCTCATTGTAGTTTTCATTTGCATTTCTCTGATGGCTAGTGATGATGAGCATTTTTTCATGTGCCTGTTGTGTGCCCCATTTTCTTAATCCAATTTGTCATTCGTGGACATTTGGGTTGGTTCCAAGTCGTTGCTACTGTGAATAGTGCTGCAATAAACATACATGTGCATGTATCTTTATAGAAGCATGATTTATAATCCTTTGGGTATATACCCAGTAATGGGATGGCTGGGTCA